>NW_019723312.1:369510-422090 GCF_002891405.2 Cryptotermes secundus | reverse complement strand
TATTTGTTGTTTACAACAAAGATAAATTCAAATTAAATTCTGATGTCTATAACATGAATACTAGGCAAAAATATAACTTCCACCTACCCTCATCAACTTTATCAGTATATCAAAAAGGAGTCTACTTTACTGGCATAAAAGTGTTCAACAATCTGCCACAAAGTATTAAAAACTTGGGCAATGATACTAAAAAGTTTAAATCAGAGTTAAAGAATTATCTACATGCTCATTCCTTCTACTCTTTAGATGAATACTTCAATGTAAATAGAGAATGATGTAAAATTAAGTTATATTAATTTTTAAGCTAAAATTGCCTGTACTTATGTATGTAACCTTTTGACTTGTTCTGAATCCAAAGGATTTATAGAATGTAAATAAATTCAATTCAAATCACATTCAGAAGGCACTATTCTTCATGGTCACATTTCACATCACGTAACTTTGATCGCAATAATCTGATAATATCAAAGAGTTCTACCTTCTGTGATATAACGCTGTGTAGTCCGCTGCAAATCAATAGACACTTCAGAGGAATATGTCGCCTCCATCTTCAGAGTCAAAGAACGAACCAAGCAAGAAACCAACGTGAAAGCAGGTGGCAAGAACAAATAAGGTGGTATTAGAATCCAAAAATTCAACACCACTGGTATGAATGTCAGCCACTGGAAATGATCATTCAGTTCCAACCACCTTCCATATAATTTACATTCATAAGATCCTTCTTAATGTTATCCTACCATCTCCATCTCAGCTTTCTTTTGTGGGCTATTTTATGATGCTGCCTGCAGCTCAATTATTTACCATTGGATGACAGGATGATGAACGATTAACTGAAAGAGATTTGGAAAGAAGTTGTGGCATAATCAAGGTATCATCTCCACATCTCCTGGAGACAGCAAAAGTATGGAAAACATCAGTTGGACAGTCAGAATTCTGGCCAACCACTTCCCAAACATAAGTATAGTGCATTACTACCATGCCAATCCTTTCAGTATCTCAACAGATGTCTTTGAAGAGATTTTCACACTGAAATTCCATATTCCTGTACTATTCCATCCTTGTCATATGTGTAGTCCATCAGTCTCATTGATTTTATTAATGGGTCTCCCTGTAAAAACGACAGTTTCTTGTTATGTAATGTACCAAACTACTTGCTTACTGCATCGTCCTTAGTTACGAGTATTTTCTTGAACAATTTCCTTCCCTACATCCACAACACACATTATGTCCCCTCAAAATAATAGGAGATCATATCTTGAAAGAATAAATACACCTTGTTACTGGAAAAATGTTTATTACATGCTTATCTCAGTTCAAGTACCTACACATACAAAATCTTGTGAGTACTGCTCAGTGATTCACTAAGAACACGGTGATGAACAAAAATAATCTGTTAATTTTAAGTCAAATACATCCAACAGAATATATCGCCTGACTGTTGGCTGTGTCAAGCGGTTCACAGAAAAAGTCCAAAAGCCCTCAATAACTTAAGAATCAAAATTATATTAAAAAAAAGGGAAACATACATGAAATATTGAAAATACCTACTGGGTATTAAATTATACATTACATTACAATAACTGGTATGTAACTACAGATATTCCTTGACGAATGCTCCATGTTCATTTCACACTAAGTGTTAACTGTTAAGGGTTAGTTAACCAGTGCCCATTACGTTTGATAGAACTTATTTTCTCCAGGTAAAAGTACAGTACACAGAGACTTCATACAAGCACAAGAATGTAATGCATGCATTATGATAGCCATCTGAAAGAAACTCAGATACTACTAACTCTGCTGGAACATTCCAACTACAAACAGAGGTGTATATCCTGATGAATATGATCATATTTACAGCAATATTTAACAAAAAATGACAGCACAAAAGGCCACAATTTAACGATCAACATTCGTGTCTACAAAAGGTGATGGTTTGTTAACTACAACAAAGAACAAAAGTAACAGTTATAGACAACAGACGCCACAATTATGAAAACTGGCAATACTTATAATTTATGTCAAGAAATCTTTTAAGTTTTTCCAAGTTATCATTCACCAGTAAGCTATTTAGAACTTGCTGAAAAAGCCAAAAACCACAAGATCAATTATGATACATCACCTTCAGACTATGTCACCTCTCCAACTTCATTTTTGGCTTGTAATTCTTTCTGCGCTATGTACGTGCATATACATCTGATATTTTGTCTGGTTAACTGAGAGGACAGATATACACATACATGCTTTGAAACCTCTCTATTCTAAATTGGTTAACATAAACTCAGGACAGAAAAGATTTTGGAGCAGTGTGTGAATAATCACATTCTGAGAAGCAGCTACATACCTGTACAGAAGGTAACATAAAATTTGTTACATGAGCATTCCAATATTCTACAGTCAGCAGGATAATCTGACATTAAAGAAAGGGTAGGTCGTTGTTACATTTCAGTCTTGTCTGATAGATTTTAATGCTGATCAAAAAGGATGCGTACCAGCTACTGTATCTTCATGAGATTAACTATGTACACACATAAATGGTTATTCATGAAAATTAACTGTTCCATGCAAAACAATGCTTTAATGCAAGGTATAAAAGTCGAATATTTGGATAGGCAAACATATTGGAGTACCAACAACAAAACTGGCCTTACAACTCTTCTTTCAGCCAAGTGGAATTAAATTCTGTACAATTAGGATTGAATTAAAACAAGTGCAACAATATCTGTAATAATAACACCACCCTCACACGTTTCGGCCAATGATGGCCATCATCGGAAGGCAACCGACACTTCAAAGGAAATGCTTCACATGTATTACATGTATGGGTTGTCTTGTAAGGGTTAAAACATTAGTATCTAAAACATGTTCTGTTAACAATAAATAGCTTTTTTGGTTGATTACAGTCTTGCTGTGACTCCCAGTAATGGTCATCTGTATTGGGTTTGTTGTGTGTGTGTGGGCCACCCCATGGGGTGCACGGTGGCACATACAGGACCAACACAATATAGATGACCTATTGTGATGGACAGAATCATCACTGGGACTCACAGCAAGACTGCAAACGACAGAAAAATTATATTACTTTTGACAACACGTTTTAAACACCAGTCTTGTAACCCTTACAAGACATCTGCACAAAATACATGTGAAGCATCCCCTCTGAAGTGCTGGACCCCTTCTGAGGATGGCCATCATTGGCCAAAACGTGTAAGGGTTGTATTTTATTATTACAAATATTGCTGCACTTGTTGGAATTCAATCCTAATTTTATTTATATGCTACCGAGTACAATGGCTGATGACACTGTCCATCATAAATTCTGTACGTTCGCAAGAATACACACACACCATCGGGCTTCAAATCACCAGTGCATGTATCAATTAATTTATGACATGAGTACAGAACAGAATGCTTTAAATTATGTAATGTGTTCTGTAATCCAGCTGTAATGTTACGATGCATAAAGAAAATTATATAACGATTAGTAACTAAGTTTGTTCAAAATCATATTTCTTTCCCCTCTCTTCATGCCCCGCAGTAGTAATCTGCTCCCTACTCGTGCTCAAGCAAAAACAATTCTGGTAAAAAAGTTATCTCTACACGTAACTAATTAAGCACTAAGCCATGAAGGTGTATGAGGAAGTGGATGTATAGATCCACGTTTTCTTCACCTCGGCACTAGTTTGAGATGAGAGGTCAGCTTCATGTCCTGGCCACTTTATCCCCAGGGAAAGAGCCCCCAGTACCCATTGGAGAGAGGGCTGGGTGGGTCTGGATGATGTGGAGAAAATTGTTGCCCCTACTGGGACTCAAACTCTGACTCCTCCGTCATCCAGCCTATAGCCAGTTGCCACCCGGCTCCACAAAACAATTCTGGTATTCCATCAAAATATCAATGGCAGTTTAACAATGAAAAAAATGTTGTGCACACATGTGAAACATGGTCCCATGACCAAAGAGAATAATATTAAATAGTTCTCGGTTTGAATGATAAGAAAGAAGAAAAAAATATTCATGGCTTACACTGTTAGACACGAACCAAGTATGGGCCAGATACACGCACCACCATTTCAGTCCTGGCCACTGAGCTGTACACGACAGGTGCTTTTTCTTGTGGAGAATGGTGATAACACTGCAGCACACTCATGAATATCTGCATGGCTAATATGTTATGCCCCCTTAATCTCACCACTTTCAGTTGGCTTCAAACTGGCCAAATCTAAAAAGTTGAGATATAGCTATCTTGAGGAATATTGCAAAGTGTAAAGGTATGAATGTCAGCTAAGCACCATGAATCTGAAACTACATTAGTTAATAGGTTTCCTAAGCTCTCTATTCACTGACCTAGTTCTGGAAAATATCTAGGTATGGTCCGGCAGGTATCCTCCTTACCGAAAACACTGATCATGAGCTCCTCTATTTAGTACCATTAGAAAATTACTGTAAGCAGTCATGGCTTTCCCTTCAGATCATAAAAAAGAGTGGCGTCTGTGCACAGCATCCGCACAACTGCTTCCCTATCGCCGTAAACCCCTTCAACAAAGAGATCTATGCAATGACCCACAAGAAGACGGTTCTGTGAGGTACTGGAAGACAGCAGAGGAATGAAATGATCTGGCAATAAATCAAAAAGCAGAGACCTCTGACTTTTCACTCATTGCTGAAGAACAGGGTGGCACAAAAGTCACTGCCCATTTGAGTGTACAGAGCATCTAATGTTCTGATATGTGTAGAAACAGGATGTAACAACTCCTTCTCGTCGGTCATTACCAACCTACCCATTGGAGAGCAGGAGTTTACTGATTTATGTACAAACAGCTGTTCCCTACCATTTCTGTACTGTATCATAAGTGGGTGTCACGTTTTCCAGTGACTGCTGAACAATGGCACCATTATTTTGATTCAGTTCTACCAACACGTATGGCCACATACAATTTTGATTCTCCCAGAATGTGTAGACCCCAAAAACCCCATTACAATTGCTCAGTACACTTATATCAATATCAGATAAGAATTATTATGCATTTAAATTTAAGTGGCATAATACAAATTTTAAATTCCATAAGCTTTCTATAAGTACACTTGCAACTGTATTACCTTCGTACTTTATAAAGTAAACTGTTGGTAGGAGCGAAGCGTTAATATGTTATAAATTAATAATGGTGGAATGTTCCGACAATGACACCCTCAATTTCAAAACAATAAACATAATCTTCATCCCTGCTTTACAGAACTGGCATAAATAGTAATTCCAAGTCAAAGCAGATGTGAAACCTAGAGACTTAACGAGCATGGTTTAAATGGCGAATCCTATTAAATGTTAATCTGGAAAAAAGAGAAAATGCCCACCAATTATAACGACGGTCGAGGCTCTTCAGATAAACATAAATGTTACACTAATACATTCAACATTACAGCGGAATCACATACACATACTCACAATCACACGATACTCCAAATTACATGACATGGGTAATGTTACAACCAGAAACAATACAGTAATACCTCCTGAAACAGTTCCCACAGCCTAACCACATTTCCTTTTCTGTCTTCATCAAAATGGCATTCATCAGTATTTACATATGAACTTTTAATCCCAGTAACGAATGCAACCTGATCAAGGAATCTGCACGATGAGTCCTCACGCTCAACATGGGAGCACTGTAAAACTGCTTGGAAATCAGACTCCTATTTCAGCAGGTGATGTATGGTCGTCTTCCCCCAGTCTGCTGCTGGTACACCTCAATGGTGTCACCTTCTTCCATCTCCAAGCTTATGGGTGTATCAGTCTCATTGATGGGTTGTCCATCAAAACGAAACCTCATGGTGGCCATGGCAATACCCTGAGAAGAGACAGCATATTTAAAATTTTGCACAGTGGGGGCATCGAATCTGGATGGGTCCGCTCGGCACAGCAGCCACTGACTGGCCTATTGTACCTGCCCCAGGTGATGATGGAGAATTTGGTGGAATGAAAATTGGCTGGGGAAACCAAAGTACTCAGGGAAAACCTGCCACAGCGCCACTTTGTCCACCATAAATCCCACTTGACCAGACCCTGGCTTGAACCTGGGCTGCTGCAGTGGGAAGCCAGCGACTAACCGCTTGAGCTATGGCACGGCCGACAGCATATTTAAGCACACAAATACATGCAATCCACAATGTTAGTAATACGACGCTAACATATGCAATTGCATGCTGTACCCTGGGGAAAAACAGAGGAATGCTGTACTGAAGAAGCACAGTGAGATTCTTGAGATAATCAGTTCGATAAGCAAGGACAGTATGAAGCCTAGGCTGAGTCCAAGGAAATGTAAATAATTTCCTGAAAGTGGCGACATTTTCTCCTCTCCTCGGTACCCAGTCCAGCTCTGGGGCCCACCCACCCTTGAATTCAATGGGTGTCACAGGCTCTTTCCCAAGAATGAATGGTCCAGGGCATGAATCTGACCACTCATCTTCATCCAGTACTGAGGATAGGTACACAACGAGCCACACCTCCATCCCCCAACACACTTCATAGCAGTGAGCTTAATTAGGCACAGAAACAATTTTACCTCTTATTGATGATGAAAGATTTCAGATGCATACGCTGCAGGGCAATCACACATCTGGCTAGAATCTAACATAACAAAACCTTCACAAAGGAGGACAACAGGGTGTACAGTCGGTAGCGGTTGGTAGTACGACAAGCAGAAAGCATATAGGATATTTGTGGAAAAGCCAAGAAGATAAAGGTCAATAGGAAGATCAAGACACAGGTTGATGGATAATATTATAATGGATCTTAAGAGAGACAGGATGGAGGTGGTATGGACTGAATTGACCTGGCTCAGAATGGGGACCAGTGGAGGGCTCTTGTGAACACAGTAATGAACCTCTGGATTCCATAAAATGTTGGGAAATTCTTGAGTAGCTGCACAACTGGAAGCATCTCATGAAGGGATCCATGAAATCATATAGATCATACACTTGTTACAATGTTAGGTTCAACCTACATTATTACTTCTTTTATATATCCTACATAAATTACTTTCATTTTGATATACAAAATTAATAAATAATAACATTGAATACCTTCTGCTACACAACTTACAGTGGAGAAAAAAACAGCTTTAAAAGTTTAATCTCATTATAAAGGTCAGTGAGAAATGCTCAAACACAAGAAATTAACAACACATGAACCTAATAAGGCACGTGACTTAATCAATACTATGTCAACCTACCAATGTATTTGATTATAAATTCCATGTTTAAACAATACCATCAATAAAAATGTATATGTTTGCAATGAAACTGGTATATTTCGTTGGACTTACACATTTTACTTGCGGAAGTCGTTTCTTTTTCAGTTACCGCCATATATCCAAGCAAGAATTGAGTTAGGTTAAAGATTTATGGCACATTGTGAACTTATGTTTAAACTTACATTTTCCAAACCTAAGTTCGAAACATCTTTATACATCCATCACAACACTTACCACCCTATCACAATAAGCGGTCATCAATTTTCTCAACGGAGTATGTTTCTTGATCTTGAATTGGACAATTGCATTGTCTTGTCCAAGAACCTTCAGATTGATGTGTTCAGTCTCCGAACCCTTCACGTCCTGTGAGGAAAACAGATTGAACTAAAAATATACGATAATTTCAATAAATGTGAAATATTATATTTTCGGTATACTTACTCCTACCTTCTTATCTTCAGACATTTTGCCAATATCTACAACTATTAGGCCCTATTCCGCGCCTTTCAGGTTCTGTGAAAAGCGGTGCCCTTACGGATGCGGAATTTTGTACCTAATAAATCTTGCAAATATTAATAAAATCAATACTAAATATCACTATCAAATATGAATTCAGAATTAGTTTTAAATTCTAAATTAATATTACCAACTGTAAAAAAGCTCTATAAAGCACAGTGATGAATATAACTTCCTTTTTTGGAAACGTTTCTGAGCATTACACCCCGTAGTTCAAGAGCGGCGAGTTACGCTAAAGACTCTGTGCTGCCATCCATAGGAAGTGCCAAAATATTCTATTTCCTTGTCATCTTCGACGACTCGATTGACAAAAAATCAAGGCATGTTTGATCTTTTGCAACATTTTTTCGGGAAAGGGAACTGGTGAAAGAAAGAAAGAAAGTTGCAACTGCTCACTCACGGAGCTGAACTCTTCTTCATAATCTGCCAATTGTGCAACTACTCAAGAACCTCCCAGCATTTTATGGAACCCAAAGGTTCGTTACCATGTTCACAAGAGCCCTCAACTGGTGTCTATTCTACGCCAGATCAATCCAATCCATCCCATCCTCTCTTAAGATCCATTCTAATACTGTCCACCCACCTATGTCTTGGTCATCCCAGTAGTATCTTTCTTTCAGACTTTCCCACCAATATCCTATATGCATTCCTCTTTCCCCCCTTCATGCTACATGCCCTCCCCATCTCGCCCTCCTTGACTGCATCATTCTAATTTTACTTCAAGAAGAGTATAAGTAATAAAGTTCCTCATTATGCAGTTTTCTCCAGCTTCCTCTCATTTCATCTTTCTTCGGTCCAAATATTCTCAACACCCTCAGTCTGTTTCTCCCTTAATGTCAAAGACCAAGTTTCTCACCCATACAGAACCACAGGCAAAATTATAGTTTTGTCCATTCTAATTGTTATCTATGTTATCACCCAGGAGATTCACATCATCGGCACAGACCAACAGCTGATTTTTCTTGTTTAATTTCAGTCCCACATGGTTTCCCTGGACCTTCCTAATGGCATATCCTAAAGCAAAGTTGAAAAGGAGTGGCAATAAAGCATCTCCTTGTTCTAGGCCATTCTGGATAGGAAAATTATCAGACAACTGTTTACCTACATGGACTGTACTATATGTTTACTTTAAACACATTTTAATCAGCTTAACTAGTTTCTTAGGTATCGCAAACTCTATCTGAATATTGTACAATACTTCCCTCTTTAACTGAATCATAGGTTTTCTTGAAGTCTATGAATAGTTGATGTACTGACTCATTGTACTCCAATTTTTTCTCCAATATCTGATGAATGCAAAAGATGATCTGTTATGTCGAAAATCACGCTGATGATTCCCAATAATTTCATCTAAAAATTCGCTTAGTGGGGAGTGGAGTCAAACTTGGTCCACTCAGCATGGTGGCCACTGATTGGCCTGTTGTATCCTGCCCCAGGTGATTATAATGATGGAGAACTTGGTGTAATGAAGACTGGCAGGGAAAACCAAAGTACTTGGAGAAAACCTGCCCCAGTGGCACTTTGTCTACCACAAATCCCACTTGACCAGACCCCGGAATCGAACCCAGGCCACCACAGTGGGAAGCCAGCGACTAACCGCTTGGACTATGGTGCGGCCTTATAATTTCATCTATGCATGGACTTGACCTTGAGAGAAGAATGTTGAATAAAATTTTTATGAAGTTGATAGCAGTGATATCCTGCGATAATTACTAGTCAGTCTTATCACCCTTCTTGTGAACTGGTACAATAATAGACTCCTTCCACAGATCAGGCACTCAAGTATGACATGGGTAGGGTATGTAGCATGCATACAAAAATGAGCATGGGAGATCACTTGGATATGCCAGGCAAAAATAAGATATTAAAATAAAGACATACATTCCTGATATCTTCATGCTCATCATGAAAATCTCATGAATATCATAATATTAAAATACACCTTATACAATTTGGGTCCATACTGGATTCATCTGGCTAAGGACACAGACAAGTGGCAGGTTATTATGAATACTGTTGAATATTTAGGTTCTACTTCTCTTCTTGGCTGATGCTGTCAGTTTTGGAGACTGTCAGACAACAATCAGACTGACAACTTCATAGGGATCTGGAAGGAAGGAGCCATAACCTAAAAAAAAAGTAAAAAGTAAAGGTATCCCTGTAACAGGTCGTGAAGGCCCATAGGGTTGAGACGTTGAGGGTCCACACTTCCTCGACAGTCAGCTCACAGATGGTAAGGTTGCCAGCCTTACATACTGGCCGCCCATTACTCCACAGGAAAATTATTTAATTAATTCCTGGTACTATTTCTGTTAAAGGCTGAGTCGACCCCGGGGCCATGGTGCGGCTGGAAGGATTAGGTCAACTGAAAAAAATCCAATGACCTCATCAGGATTTGAACATGTGAACTTCTGGCTTGTAGCAGTGCTCAACCACCTTTGCTACTGCATGCCCCAGCCACAGCCTAATCAAGGTGCAATTCCAAAATTTGCTGGGAGAACTCAGAAATCCGTGGAAAACCTGAAAGGATAGCCAGCAGCTTAGTTGAGATATGAACCAATACCTCTCGAATACAAGTCTGGAGCTTTAATATTATGTTGACCTGTTCGGCCAAGTTTTGTAAAAGGCTAACAATTTCTTGAATACCAAAACTTCTCCTTCAAGGAGACTGTTTCATACTTCTATCAATGTGATGAAGAAACCTAGAGACAAAAATATTATGTCCATCTTCAGGCATCCTACTACAACGGTACATGGGATGAGAAAATGAACAAACAATGCATCTGCAAAACCCATGTTAACACAGCTTAATAAAGTTTTAGAAACTAATAACAATTGCAATCATAGAACCATATACAACCTAAACAAAAAGTTGTAAATACACTTCAAATCAATTATGAATATAATATCACAAATTAAAGATGAGAATAATATTTTTATATGGTATTTATTGCATCATTTACAGAGACCCCTTAACATTTATTCATTTTCCTCGCTACGCAGGCGAGCATTAGCATTTGTAACACGAACTGAAAGTTGCTGTGCTCGTTCAACAATGGACTTTCGTTTCTTTGATGATACTCCATGCGCAATCTCAGCACAGAATTTGCGATTCTGCATCATCAGTACTTCCAGTTCTTTCACATTATGCACCAGAACCTTTCGGAAACCAGTTGGAAGCATGTGCTTTGTCTTCTTGTTGCTCCCGTAACCAATTGATGGCATGAGGTACTGACCCTTGAAGCGCCTACGAACTCTGTTGTCAATACCCTTGGGTTTCCTCCAGGACTGCTTTAGCTTTTTGTAACGGTCACTCTGATGGCGAATAAAATGTTTTGTTCTTTTCTTAATAATAGTTGGCCTGTATACTGGACGAATAGCCATCTTCAATCAAAGCCAAATACCTGTAAAACAATACTGTCTTACAGTTATATAACGGAATGTTACATATTCTGTTTTACACATTAAAATATAAATTCCAACATCTTTCCCACACAAATTAAATTAATGCAAAACAGAAAATTTGCAACTCACACATGCCTAGAAAATTAAAAATCACATCAACCCTGTGTACATGTTAAAAACATTATGCACTCTTTCGAAGCCGAAAAGGCGGGGGTTCGCGAATATTACTAACAACTAAAGAAGTGAATACATTTGATTAGATACATCGTTTAAGAAAACTAGTGCCTAATATAAACACAAGCGAATACTCAAAGGCAACTGGGTACTTAGGTATGCACGGGAATAGACTAAACTCCTTAGGATCTGAGTAAATAAGGAGTAATCACATTGCACAATTTTGGAAAACAGATAATATTCTGGGGTATTTACTAATTAAATGTTTTAAATTTGTTTCTCCCACGTTACTTATGCATTTATGCATTCGTACGGCTATGCTTATATCCACAGCACACGTGGATATTATACATATCCACAATTTGAGCCACACTACTTCAATTATCAATGCTACTGTTATTATAGACACGTAACTGAAAACTGTACAGAAGGATACCTCAGATCTGGAGTATTTACTGCCCTTAAATTACGCTAAAAACTCAAATTGCTTACAATTCAGTATATAATACTACACCGCCCAACACACCGGACGTCAGAGAGGTACGCTTTGCAAAATAGAAATATGATATATCGAACTTGCTTGGAAACCGTGCCAACGTTGAAAATATGTACTACCATACGAATGAGTTAAAAATTGGTATAGTATGCCTTACGATTCAAGAATTTGGTATATCTTAAATTAAATGCGACACCATATTTTGTATTATAAGAACAAAACTTCTCAACATAAGAATAATTATCAGCCAGAATAATTCTGAATATATTTTTTGTGTAATGCAAATGACACATAATGCAGAGCTCCATATCCATCAAAGGAACGCGATCTCAGATAAGTTTAGGGAACGATTGTTTCAAGACTATCGAATAATTATATTGCTTTTCACACTTAGAGATTGGTGCTCTGAAGGACGGTGTATTGAATCAATGCAAAACACCTACATGCCTCTAGTTTATATTTATGGCATACACTGTTTTCTGCTTGTTGAGGGAAACAGGCCTGTGTAGTGTTGTGGGATTGAGAGTGATGAATATTGACATGCGTAACTGAATAGTTATTTACACTGAAACTTCATTCCAGGATTACAGCGAAATAATGGTCCTCACAAAGGAATATCGGATATGTATGCCTTTGACTGTTGAAGAGGTAAAGTTCTTAACAATGATATGTCTGCAGAAAGTATGCAGTCGGATTAAAATGTTTTGATTCACTAATTCTCCTAGGTATTATTTACTACAGTATCAGATTGGGCAGCTGTACATGATAGCTCGTCACAGCCATGAGCAGACGGATTCGGGGGAAGGTGTGGAGGTGGTTGAGAATGTTGCGTGTGAGGATCCAGAATATGGGCAGGGACAGTACACGGAGAAAAGGATACATCTTTCGAGGTATTGTATGTCTGCACTTTAGTGTGGGGCCATAGAAGTCAGTTGTCATATTAAATGTCATCGGTTTACCAGCATTCAGTAGAACAATATATAATCAGCTGTGTTTACACTGCAAAAGGAGAACAAGGAAGAGTTTCAGAAGTTTGCTACCAGCAGTCAGCACTGGTCAGAAGGGATGTGCAGAATGTCTTATTCAATGATAGAAAAGAAGACTCACAGTGTGCAACCAGAGAAATCTCAAAATGCTTTCATATATTGTATTATATTGTAGTATTATTTTATTTAAAATTGATGTTCTCACCATAATTGATGACCTGATGATTGTGACTTTTCAGTCGACTTCCATACTGGATCCAGTCATTCATACCAAAAGTATTTTACGTGACAGAAAAAGCATGGAACTATTACCCATTTACCATCACAGGTGTGTACGCATGACTGTTTAAATGTCCTGAAATTAAGTTGCAGTGCATTACATGCATTACTGGATGTAGACTGCATGGATTGACCAAGGAGGTTGGTGTAGCGGTGTAGCTCTTTGCTGATATTGCAAGATTTTTTATTCATATGTTGGCCAGTACATTGGCTATCGTGATTGAGGTATTTTATGGTCGTCTTCAGTCCTTGGAGGTAAATACCAGGACAGTACCTCAATTAGGTGATGACCACTACTACTAAGGGGTGCACGCAGTAGTGTAGTTGGTTGAGGCACTATGCTACAAGTTGGAAGGTCACAGGTTCAGTTCCAGATGAAGTCACATAAGTCTTCAATTGACATAATACTTCCATCCACACTATGGCCCTGGGGTCCACTCAGCCTTTAGCAGAAATGAGTATCAGGAATCTTGGGGGGGGGGTAAAGAGCAGCAGGTGCATAAAGCTGACAGCCTCACTACCATCTGTGATCTGATTATCTAGAAAATGTGAGAACTTCAATGTCTCACAACCCAGTGGGCCTCTACGGTCTGTTACAAGAATAGCTCTTTACCTTTTTTCTTTAACCACTACTACAAAATGCTTTTCCAGCTCCTGAGTCATCTTCTGTCCTGCCATTCAGTGCTGTATAGACTTAACACTAAAAAGGGCTGTAAAATAAACACATTCTCAAGAAGAGTTCTCTCTTCTAGGACATTGTGGAGACACATGTAAACCCCCATCTTTGGAGTTAAAAAATAAGCACCATGAAGCAGGTAACAAGCTTATCTTTGCTCACTGTGTGCTTCATTCTGGTTTCTTCCTTGGCTTATTCTACAACTCTGAGATGGAAGTGATGTTTTCTTTCAAAATGTCAGTTGGCTTTAAGTGGACCAAATGTCATTATATCCCAGAAGATATAACCATCACTGGATGGATTGAAACTGAACTGCTGCTTGTCTGATTATTAGTCAGTTAAATCCCAGTGAGACATATTCATATAGTTCAGAGCTGTTTTGTTTTATATAAGTTTTACAAAAAAATGAACATTATGGTGTTTGGGATTATGATGCCATCTTGTCTGGAAGGTTTGTAGGCACCATATTCCTTCAAAGTGTTAATAACCTCCTAAGCAGACTAAAATACAATATTGTAATCCAGAATATTACGCTATAAATCTTCACTGCAATGAAAATCATGTTTGTAGCAATCATTTTCACGTTCTTCAGAAATTTCACCCTAAGCAAAGTGGCAGTCAGATTAAAGTGAGGTAAAGGTAAAGTTATCCCTTTACTAATTAGTTAAGCACTATGTCTTGAAGGCGTAAGTGGGAGTGGAATTATAACAAACAAACAAACACACAAACTTTTGCTTTTTGCTTAGTGGGGGGTGGAGTCCAGCTGGGTCCACTTGGCACTTTGGCCACTGACTGGCCTATTGTACCTGCCCCGGATGATTATGATGATGGATAATTTGGTGGAATGAAGATTGGCAGGGGAAACTGAAGTACTTGGAGAAAACCTGCCCCAGTGCCATTTTGTCCATCACAAATCCCACTTGACCAGACCCTGGATCGAACCCGGGCCGCCACGGTGGGAAACCAGCGACTAAGCGCTTGAGCTATGCATGGCCTTTCTGTGATTTTAGTCCACAAGTGAACTATACTGACCGAGTAACTGCCTCTTGCTGGCGAAGTTTAGTACCAACTTTAGCGGATAGAGGGTGTCGCGTGGTCAGTGCAATGAATCCCCACAGCCTTTAATTTCGGTCTTTTAGACCAGAGCTACTGTTTCCTTGAAATAGCTCCCCAGCTATCAGGAGTGGAATTATAGCTCCACCATTATTGATCTCGGCGCTAGAGGTGAGTGGTCAGCTTTGCGCCTCTGTTGCTTTACCCCCAGGATGCATTGGAAAGGAGACTGGGTGGGCCTCAGAGCTGGTCTGGATGCAGAGTAAATATAAATTCTCTTCCATGATTTATTTCAACCGTCTTCTAGTGCATACACTCATCTATCTCACTCCTCTCTCTCGCACTACATGTTTCGGCACAAAAGTGCCATCTTCAGGTGCTGATTCGATTTACGATAAACTAGTTCACTGCATGCCTTGCCGTCTTCATATTAAAATAACTAAAATATATATTTATCCTATATATTGATAAATATTAAATGTTAAAAATATTAAAATTGTTCAGGATTTTTCATCCCTACGTCGTATCTCACTACGCGAGTCACACCTATCCTCTTCTGTCGGAGCACTCTTTCTCCTTTCGTATGTTNTGGCCTATTGTACCTGCCCCGGATGATTATGATGATGGATAATTTGGTGGAATGAAGATTGGCAGGGGAAACTGAAGTACTTGGAGAAAACCTGCCCCAGTGCCATTTTGTCCATCACAAATCCCACTTGACCAGACCCTGGATCGAACCCGGGCCGCCACGGTGGGAAACCAGCGACTAAGCGCTTGAGCTATGCATGGCCTTTCTGTGATTTTAGTCCACAAGTGAACTATACTGACCGAGTAACTGCCTCTTGCTGGCGAAGTTTAGTACCAACTTTAGCGGATAGAGGGTGTCGCGTGGTCAGTGCAATGAATCCCCACAGCCTTTAATTTCGGTCTTTTAGACCAGAGCTACTGTTTCCTTGAAATAGCTCCCCAGCTATCAGGAGTGGAATTATAGCTCCACCATTATTGATCTCGGCGCTAGAGGTGAGTGGTCAGCTTTGCGCCTCTGTTGCTTTACCCCCAGGATGCATTGGAAAGGAGACTGGGTGGGCCTCAGAGCTGGTCTGGATGCAGAGTAAATATAAATTCTCTTCCATGATTTATTTCAACCGTCTTCTAGTGCATACACTCATCTATCTCACTCCTCTCTCTCGCACTACATGTTTCGGCACAAAAGTGCCATCTTCAGGTGCTGATTCGATTTACGATAAACTAGTTCACTGCATGCCTTGCCGTCTTCATATTAAAATAACTAAAATATATATTTATCCTATATATTGATAAATATTAAATGTTAAAAATATTAAAATTGTTCAGGATTTTTCATCCCTACGTCGTATCTCACTACGCGAGTCACACCTATCCTCTTCTGTCGGAGCACTCTTTCTCCTTTCGTATGTTTATTGTGCTCTGTGTTGTGTCTTGCTCCTGTGACTGCGTGTGTTATACTGCTGGGCCTGCAGCCAAAACATGTAGTGTGAGAGAGAGGAGTGAGATAGATGAGTGTATGCACTAGAAGACGGTTGAAATAAGTCATGGACTTAAATCAGTGCAACAGGACGCTAAAATATAACATTATAAATTCTCTTACTATTGTTATGTTCCTAAACCATCGTCTGTTCTGTCTCCAAGAATCTGATTATAGAGAGAGTATCTAAATATTCAGGCAAGTTCCATATGCTTCCTAATATTTGTGCAGTTGAATATAAAAGGTTGTAATGGATTGGGAAGTTCACATGGGTTCTCATCCAGCTGATGCATGATATTTTGCTAAGGATGATTGTTTTAACAATTTCACGTCATATGTAGGTAAGGTTTCCAACATAATTTTCAAATACAGGTCAAATGCCTGAAGCTGCCACCAGTGACAGGTTTTACTGCCATGTTCTGAACGCATTCAAGACATTACATCTTTGCTGTTTATGGTCTTTGACATCTTAATAGTAGTATAGGAACAACAGATGGCAGGAGGTGTATATTTTCCCATATCAGAGAGTGTTTGTTTCTCTCTCTCACTTGGTCTTCACACAAATTAATTTGTAGCTGGTAGGAGTGAGGTGGGACAAGGTTAGCGAAATGTGTATCTGTATATGTAAATTTTTTCTTTTCTTCTGTTTCATGTTGATTCCTTTTGGTGGTTGACACAGAATATACAGTAAGTATACTTATCATATATCAGTTTATGTCATGAATTGTTTCCTTTTGCTGTATACAATTCAGTAAATGAGATTTATCTCAGTATTTAATGAGGTTTTACATTTTCTTTCCAGTGCTCATTTATACCAAAGTTCAGTATTTCTATCAAGACAAAGTATGAAAATAACAATGGAAGCACAGATAATGTAAGTTTTATGTGTTTACTACATACACTTTGCTTTATTTTTGCTGAAGTCATATATACAGGGTGTCCCAGGAGGAATGTGCCATACTTCGGGAGGGTGTTCCTTATGTTAAAGTATGCCGATATAACCCAAAACAACTATGTCCAAAGTTGAACGGTTACGGAGATAATGGCCCGAGAAAAGTGTGGTCTTCTGGTGGGTCCACACACTGTACCTGTCAGCTGACAAGTCTTATCTATGTTTGTCCTTGAATGTGGTGATGACGGACCTCACTAGCCGCATACACTCACATACCAGAATGCGCAGTCACCCATGTTACGTCAGTGCTTGCCATTCATGTGTCATGTATAGTGCTTGGAACCCTAACAACAGCTATGACATGGCATGCGAGTTTTTTTGTAGTTCAATTTAATGGCTTCCATGTCACTCACAAGTTAGTTTGATGTTACGTACATATTAACATCACAGAAACCACATATTCTTGCCAGTTTTAATACGTATTTGATAATCAACAAGTGTGTAACACCTGTCAAAGTTTCACACTTCTCTGGCCATTATCTCCATAACCGTTCAACTTTATACATAGGTGTTTTGGGTTATATCGGCATTCTTTAACATAAGGAACACCCTCCTGAAGTCTGGCACATTCCTCCTGGGACACTCTGTGTATATATATATATATATATATGTGGCCTTTATTTTTTATGGCGAAAATGTATTAATGTGTAAACTAAGTGTACAATGAGGTTATATTACTTTTATTGGTCATTCAAAAGTGAGGGGCCATCTTTCATTCGCAAATGAGGAAAAATACACGATGGGACATGATAGAGACACTTCTGGAAATAGGCATTTGGGAATTGCTGTATATATTGGAACGTGTTACTGTCAGACAGAAGTTTAAATATAAATTTGACGTTGCACCCACGCTGTTCAGCATTTTATGAAATGGCTGTAATGAAAGCTAAGATCTGTAGTTCTCACAGCAATGAACATGAAGATTTCTGTTTTCTGTGATTGACATTCTGTAAGCTCCTCGAAAGTTAGTGCTGTCTCCATCTTCAGGGTAAGAAGACTCTTCTATCCTGAAGATGGAAGCATACAGTAATGTTAATAAAAGTTGTACATTTTTTGAAGGCCTGTTGAAGGCAAGGGTAAAGTTTTCCCTGTCCATAATGAAGCACAATGTGAAGACAACATGTTGGGGTGAAGGAGGTTGGCGGTACCTGTATCATAACATCGCCAGTGGATGGAGATGAGTGGTCACCTTCACACATTGACTGCTTTACTCCTGGGAAAGTGTGCCCCACTACACATTGGAGTTTTATTGCCACAATATTACAGGATTGCATATTAAATGTTTTCTAGTTGTACTTCCATCTCAGAAGTTTGCACAGTTATAATGTTGGTGTTATTTATGGGATGGAATTACAGAGTGCAGAAGTGGGGTAGCTTCCAGTAGCAGGTAGATTCTAAAGGGTTCTGACGATGGTGTATAATACTCAGAATTATTGGGTTTTTGGTCTTTGCCCATCGCCAGGTATTCTAGAAACTAGAAAACACAACGTTCCAGAACTGAATCAGTTTCCATTCTCATGTGTGGAGGGGGGAGACATGCTCGTGCACTTGGGTTTGTTGGCTATATTTGTAGCATAAATTTCTACCTCCTTTTCTATCCTAGTTCCACACGTGTGCTTGCTTTATTACAATTTTTGTTGCATATTTTCTTGTTATCTCCCTCTGAGTTAGCCAGGTCTCAGGTGATTAAATGGCTGTAATGAATCTGACGGGGGTTGTCCAGTGATTGAGGTTATCTCTTTCTAAGGGACCCAACTGAGTAGGTGTCTTCCCCTCCTCACCTGAGGAAGGAAACAGGTCCAGTTTCCAAAACGTTGTGTTTTCTAGTTTCTAGAATACCAGATGATGGGCAAAGTCCAAAACCCCAGTAATTCCAGTAGCAGGTTTCAGTTAAAAATTTTTAGAGAGCAGCAAAGAAGTCATGATGATACAAGATTTGAGGTTGTAATGGCATAGTCTGCAAAGATTACTGTCCTCTGTCATGTGACATGATGTAGTCTCATGGATAGTTTCCGACATTTTACAGGAACACTGGCAATGATCTAACAGATTACATGTCATCACATTCCGGAAAGACAGTAATATTCATGATGATGTATGTCATAAGACTGATTTCACACACAAGATTAGGAAAGTGGACTACATCTGAAACAGCTTTTGGGGTACATTATTATGAGCATCAGTATTACCATACTACTTACAATATAAGATGCACATTTTTCATATTTTTTCCCATTGAAAAATTTAGGTGCATCTTAAATTCAAGGGATGTGCACCTTTCTGATTTTTCCTAAAATCCACATTTAGAAACTGGATGCATCTTATATTTGAAGCAATATGGTATTTATGGATGTAAATATATTATTGATTTTTTTTTTTTTTAAGATTGGTGTTAAATTGTGCAGTCTGTACATGACAATCCTGAGGAGCTCCATATAATGGCCCTGGTTCAGTCCCTGGCAATACAAGATGTTTCTCTTCTCCACAGGGTCCAGACAGACTCTGGGGCCCACTGAGCCTCCTATCCAATGGGTACTAGGGCCTCTTTCCCCGGGGGTAAAGCAGAAGGGGCATGAAGCTGACCACTCACCTCCATCTAGTGCTTAGGTCAAGAAAGTTGGAGATATACCTCCACTCCCCCATTTGCCTTAACTATTTATCTTTTTCTTATCTAGGGACAACATACAGAAGACTTTGTAGAATATGCAGGGCTTTTTTCCCAATAAGGTTGCATACGCAGGATATGATATACCCTCAGATATGTTTTAAAGAGAGTATAGGTCAGAATCCAGGAACAAAAAGTAGTATGTTTGGCACTTTCTCAAAATTGCTTTTTAGTGTGTTATTTCCCTAATTTGTTGTTGTTGTTTTCCTTTCAGTGTCTTAATCTGGATACCGACGCCCTAAATGAAAGAACTGTAGAGTTTGTCGACATAGCGTATGATGAAGTAAATCCGAAGCACTACAAGGAGGAGGAGGTATGAATGTTATGTCCGTCATTAGGTAAAGTGCAGCGTTTTTGTCGCCTTACAACAACAAAGTTTTGATGTTCAGTGCACTTTGCCTATAAGGCTTATTGCTTCTGAGATTTAAAAAAGTGAGTGAATGCACCAGAATTGTTACACTATGCATACATCTCATAACTCATTATATTTGTTTGACACCTCCTTTTAAATTTATTATTGTGCAGTCTAATGCCTCTGTCCATTCCAAAACATTGTAAATTTCCTAAAAGTGAAGTAACATAATTGGTTTTTAGTTTAATTTGAGAAAAACAGCTAGAAATTCTTGAGTGAAACCCAAGTGTTATGTAATTGAAACAATAGATGAACAGTGACACATCACAGTTGTAATACCCTGGCCATTATACCCAGTGATCCATTGGGAGCCAGGATTGAGACTAGCTTCTTGCAACAGACCAATGAAATTAGGTCTCCACGTTTTCCTGAAGACGGAAGTAGAACCAGCTTCTGAATGTTTCGTTTTTAGTATGAAACCCAGGCAGTGGATAATGTCCAAGGTATTGAAATGAATATTTATTGAACGGACTGAGGAATTTATAACATGATAATTCTAACAAGTTAAACTCTGAACATATGAGTGAGCAGGTTATGGTTTTTCCAGAAATTTGGAAATATTACTGGCATGTTACTGTCAAGATTGTGGTCTTCTAGGATATGATACCATGTATTCTTGTAGGCAGGTACCGACGTTTCACAGGAACATTCTGCTTCTATCTTTAGGGTTTGAGTGTGTAGGGAAAAGAACCAATTGAATTTTATAGGCAAGTTGCAAGAAAGGTGGTCTCTTTGACCCAGGGAGCAGGAGAGAAGATGGAGATCAGTTCAGGCCAATAAGAGCAATGAACAGGGAAATGGCCCTTTTCAGGGCCTCTGTAGGCAGGAAGTAGGACGTCAGAGATGAATCCACTTTCCAAGGGTTCAAGTGAAGCGTGTCACTTCAAGAGGAGGTAACTGTCTTCCTGCAGGAAGGGATATTCTTCTTCCTTGCGTGATCTGCACATATAAGGCTACACGGTATCACCACCCAGAAGAACTCAAAACTTGTCTTACTGTCTACTTGCAGGATGTGAGGTACTTTCAGTCTCGGAAGACTGGCAGGGGACCTTTGGTTGAGGGATGGAGAGAGACTGTCATCCCCATCATGTGCTCATATAAGATTGTCCAAGTTTCGTTTGAAGTGTGGGGCCTTCAGACCAGAGCTGAAGATTTGATTCAAAGGGTACTGCTTTTCTGGTTGACTAGTGTAAACGTTATTATAAGGCTCACACTTGAGGGTGTGTGATATATTTGAATTGAGAGGCAACTTAAGTGCAGTTCCATTCTTCAGTGGTCATAATAAAACATTTTTAGTGTTACGAACAGTCTTTGGGGTGTGGCATAGAGCAGTGATGTCAGTAGGTAACAGTGCTTCAGAGGAGTGTTACTGCCTATGTACCATATTGCATGGTATCACCTCCCAGGTAAGGGTAAAGGTAAAGCTATCCCTGTAGCAGGCCATGGAGGCCCATAGGGTTGTGAGACATCAAAGCTCCCACATATTTTAGACGATCGGCTCACAGATGCTGGTGAGGTTGTCAGACTTACACGCTGGCCAGTTGTCCTTTACCCCAGGAAGATTCCTGGTACTCATTTCTGTTAGAGGCTGAGTCGACCCCAGGGCCATAGTGCAGCTGGAAGGATTGGGTAAATTGAAAAATCTAGCAACCTCATCGGGAATCGAACCTGCAATGTTCTGGCTTGTAGCATAGTGCCTCGACCAACTGATCCTATTTCTTAACAGTCACTGCCCTGAGAATATGAAAATTTGCATCCTTCTATATATATATATAAACTTCTGTAAGGGTGAGACTCATCATTGCCATTACACAGTTCAGGTTACCTTAGCAACGAATTGTCAAGCATTAACCCGTTGCATACATACCAGTTATGTAGTAGGTCATGAATCAGCAATCAGTCTTTATTTCAGTGTATTACATCTATTCTGGGTTCATTTTCCAGTGACATCATTGTATTTTTCAATTGACCTCATCCTTCCAGCCACACTATGGCCCTGGGGTTGACTCAGCCTTTGACAGAAATGACTACCAGGAATCTTCTTGGGCCTAAAGGGCGGCCAGCACTTAATGCCTACAGCATCATCGCCACCTGTGAGCCAGTTGTCTAGAAATTGTGGGAGCCTTGACATCTCCGAACCCTCTGGGCCACCATTGCCTTCTTTTTGCCATTTGTACCCATTAAGAAGTCTCTTTATGTCGTTCTGTCATGAAGTTTGCTGAGCATGAGAGAGCCGAAGAGTCATGCAAGCTCCAGACATTGCGTCGTACGAACCCCTTGAGCAATGTTTAGGAGAGCCATCAGCCTGCAGAAGTTGAGACACTGTACCAATTTCATTTCAGAGTATCCGAGAGATCTTGCTACTTGGACACAGACAGGCGTTTGCTTGGATAGACGAATGGTACGGTATGACACTGGAAGATGTCAGGATGTACGAAGAGCAAATGCAACGTGAAACCAACACTAAGGTGGCGGGGAACGGCAGGTCTGATGTGGCTACAACAAAGGGGACTGCACGAAGATCCCCTAATGAAGCGGTTGACGCTGGGTCCTCATCAACCCCAGCAGCACACACACCTACAACACCTTCTACCCCTTGTACACCTAAGTCAAAGTCATGGTTCTCATGGTCGTAGTGAATTAAAGATGGAATACCAAGCACTTCTACTTAGGTAGTAAATAACGTTCCACTTTTTCAATGTAAAACTTTCCACACTCTTATAATGTGCCATTGGTTTAACACATGAAAGTACCCAGTGTTACCAAACATTCTAGTTATTTTACAGTACAATATTGCATTTTCAGAGGCTCCTGATTTCCTACCTTTTTATTTGGTTCAGAGAATGGATTAAATAAAATGAATTATATGATGACGTGAATAATGTGTGCATATGTCGTGTGGGATCACCCGGGCGCGTGGAACAAACCGCAGAGCCATCCAAGCAGAAGAGTGTGATACACCTCCCACCTGGCCAGGTTGCCGAGACAAGCCTACATGCCAACAGTCACAAACAAAACAGACCCAGTTTACAGTAGATGCCGGAAATGCTCCCTTGTGTTACACATGTTCCTGGCACCTCCATTCACGCATTTCAGATCCTGTTTTGGCCTACTTTCCTTATTTTGAAGAAAGTAGGCTTATGAGATCACCTTGCTGTCTGTGTATGTGTCCCCTCCTATCAACTTGTGAATGCCTGAACCAAACTGTATGAAAGTCTATATGTATATCAAGAAACCTGAGCCCATTTCAGTGACATACTTCATAAATCCCTCCGTCCTGTCTGTGTGTCTGTATCATCCCCTATCGTCTGGGTAATGACAGTAAACACGTTCCCACAGCGAGTGCGCGCAACAATAGAAGAATTGTTGGATTCATCAGTTTCTGTGCTGTCCATGTTACATCAAAGGAGAGTCTGTGGGTCTGGCTGTATATCCCCCTGTTGTTGCTAGGCAATGAATTGTTGGAGGTGTCATTTTCTCTGTGGTCCGTGTTATATCAAAGGAAAGTTGGCAGTTAGTTCTTCCCAGAACTTCTTGATGGAAATGGAGAAAACTTGGAACCTGAAACCACTGTCTCCTGTGCAAGGCATCTGAATACAGGGGTTTCACGTTTGAAGTTTGCTGTTTTGACAAAGAAGTTAAATGGCGTGAGTGTGAACTTTCAGGGAGGTGTTAGGAATGTGCGCATATGGGGCATCTCCTATGGTCTGTTGGGGTTCTTTTTTGCCATTTGTTGGCCCATAGGCTTGTTGATCCTGCTGGCAATACAAATCTCAGTAGGCCAAGCAGGTGGGAAGAAAGTCAGGCCCTTCGCCTGGGGAGCTCGGTGATGTGCAGCAGGCTCTCGGATGGTGTTGCAGTAGACAAGGTAGAAAATCAAATCTGTAGGCAACAAATAATACTTGGATGCGTTTTAGAGAGAAGACTCTGTATTTAAACGAGTAATAAAATCTATTGATATATGTTATAATTGTGAGATCTATTGTATGTTCTGTCAGGTGGAGAGTTTTGAAGAACAAGGTAATCAAAGCTTTAGTATATTCAACCTTCAGTTTTGGGCCGAAAGCTGCAACCGACTGACTGAATAGTGTTTGTGCAATGTTAAACTCTTTTGTATGATACAAATAGAGGCAATATCAATTCTGTTATATGTACCCATTGTGTTCTTTTAGCTTATGTTGGACGTCCGTACCAATTGATAGAAACTAAATAAAAATAAATAATATTAGATTAAGATTATTGTGAAGAGTACAACTTTCTGGGTTGTATCGCTATGTATGTCAGAGAAAACCCAGTGTTTCAGAGGAATATATCACCTCTATCTTCAAGTGGAGCTCTGCTTGCTGCTGGTATCTTTCTTAGCTTACTCTTCAGTCTTGAAGATGGTGATATTTTCCTCTGAATCGTCACATTCTCTCCAACCCAGAAGACTGTACTATTCATGGTTCCTGCAGTCGAAACCTCAAATCGAGCATAAGATTAATGTCTTGTTCAATGTGATGCAATGTCTTCTGGTAGATAGGTTCCTCTGAAATGTTGGTACCTGTCTACCAGACTACTTGGTGTCACATCAGATGACCGTAATCTTAATAATATTCAGTGCCATGAGTACCTAAAGTTTCATATGAATAATATTTAGGTCAAAGTACATAAATATGATACTCCAGTGGATTAATAAATTTTCCCCATTCTCACAGAAATTTTATTCATACATCACCAGTTACATAGTTTTTTCTTATTGCCAGTGGGGTGGGACTAAGTCCCTTGTACTGCGGCCACTTCTGGCCTATTGTACCAGACCCAGATCATAGGTAAGGGTGAATGTGGAGCATTTTGTGGAATGAAGATTGGCAGGGGAAACCGAAGTACTCGGAGAAAACCCACCCCAGCGCCACTTTGTCCACCACAAATCCCACTTGACCAGACCTGGGATTGAACACGGGCTACCACGATGGGAAGCCAGCAACTAACCGCTTGGGCTATGGTGTGGTGTTAATAGTTTGAATCACTGTTCGCAGTTTTTTAGTTTCTATAATTGTAGTTATCCTGCTTTCTGCCATTTTGCTGTTATCGATCAATATTTTGTTCCTGAAAAATGTTTTGTTGGAAGCAGTTAATTTATGCATTGCTCAAAACGTGTCTTGTTAGTTATATATTAAATAAAAAGATACAGGAAGACAGTTGTCGTTGATTTGAAACTTTCCTGCTAGGACCATAGGAATGTCTAGTCACTGGTCTGAATGTTTTAAGGCAATGCTTTGCAAGTGACTTTCATGATATTAGATTTGTTCTCTGTACGAGAAAGTAATATGTAAAGGTTAATTGTGTGAAGAAAGTAGTGGACTGAGATTTATTAAATTATAATTTGAATGTGTTAAGTATTTTGTGGCATATTTGTGCGCTGAAATCAAAATTCCATTAATGAAGAAATTAAGAGCAGATTAAATTTGGGGAATGCTTGCTATCATTAAGTTCAGAATGTTTTGTCTTCTTGTCTGCTGTGTAACAACTTAATGAACCAAAATATACAATCTTGTCACTTTGTATGGGCTTGAAACTTCTCTCTCAGATCAACAGAAGACCATAAGTGAACATGAAGAGTATTATCTTTCTGTGATGTAAGACCATGTAGTGTGCTGGAAGTTCAGACATTTCAGAGGAATGTACAGGGTTTGTCCGAAAAGTAATGTCAGTTATTTTATTGTGAAGTGACTATATGTCGCAGCACTCTCAGACCGGTTGGGATCGGTGGAGGGGGAAGTCAGCTTATGAACCCACGGTCGCTTAGTCGTCTCCGAACTTCCTGAGAGTGACGAAAGGCTTTTCCGTGAAACTCGTTTTTGTCTCCCGTGCAAGCCGCAATGCAGCGCTCCTTGGAACAAAGGATTGCCATCATGTTTTGTGTGAAATTTGGCAAGTCTGCAGTGGAAACTTTTCCCATGATAAAGACGGCCTTCGGTGATGATTGTTTGTCGGAATGTCAGGTCTACCGGTGGCACAGGGCCTTTTTAGAAGGCCGTGAAGAGGTCGACGATGAAGCCCGCGCTGGACGGCCATCAACAAGCACCACCGACGAAAATGTGAGTTTGTACTACATGGTACAACCATCAACGCCAAATTCTACATGGAAGTGCTAAAGAGACTCAAACGAAGTGTTTGTCTCATCCGGCCCGACATCGCGGACGATTGGAAACTTCACCATGACAATGCGCCAGCCCACACCGCCTTCCTCGTGACCCGCTTCCTGACCAATTCAAAGGTGCCAACGGTTCCCCAGCCGCCCTACAGTCCTGACGTGGCTCCCCAGACTTCTTTTTGTTTCCGCGCTTGAAAACTCTCATGAAAGGACATCATTTTGGGACAGTTGGCGAAGTCAAAGAGGCTTGCACCAAGGCTCTAAAGGACATTCCGGAGGAGGCCTACCATGACGCCTTCGATGCCTAGAAATCTCGCTGGAATCGATGTATCGACGCAGAAGAAGCCTATTTTGAAGCCTTTTAATGTGTTGCACCGATCTAATCCATAAAAGTTTTTTAATCGACTCACTGACATTACTTTTCGGACAAACCCTGTACTGCTTCCATCTTCAGTGTCAGAGAGATGCTAGGCAAACAGCAAGCTGTGTGAGTTGTGCATGGAAAGTGTGGTTAGGTATAGGCCCCATGT
Source organism: Cryptotermes secundus (assembly GCF_002891405.2). Lineage (NCBI taxonomy): Eukaryota > Metazoa > Arthropoda > Insecta > Blattodea > Kalotermitidae > Cryptotermes > Cryptotermes secundus. Next base: position 395,062 of record NW_019723312.1, on the reverse strand, counting down.
CCAGGGTACTTGGTCTCTGGGCTCAAATAGAAACCTGTGACCTCACAAATATGAAGCTACCATCTCAACTGCAATGTTTGGCAGTGATATGACAACACATTCTGCTTTCCACAGTTGTGATTATTGGCACTATGAAATTATAGTCCACTTTATGTTGAATGATATTTCCCCATAAACTTCAAAGCAGTCTTATTCATGGAAAGTGCAGATTAATTGCTTTCTTAAGCCTGTTAATTGTGATCATTTATTACTACCGTGCCTGCCAGTAAATCTGCACTGGGAGTCATGGAACAATCTTTCTTATTCCTTGTTGGTTATGCGCATTTAATGTCTCTCTGCTTGCTATAAGATGTGCGAAAGTTACATGCTTTTGTCACGATGTTTACACTGATTTTTATGGAGGAATGAAGAAAGTGACCTGGACTCAAACCCATGTATATAACAGTAAAATTAACAATTTCCCAGATTTGTTGTGCTTTTTGCTTTTTTGTGATGTGCTGAGTGGGAGAAACAGGTCAGACTGATGGATGTTTCACAGATGTTTGTGAGGTCTTTGAAAGGTACTAAAACAAACCATTACGATATTGAGATGGGCATGTTATAAGCAGATACTCTTCACCACATATGTATTAGTTATGTGACAGATTTTAATAAGTTCTCACTGGAGGGAGGCTCAATTATGTAAAGTTTAAGGAAAGGGGGCATCTTACACTGAAGTCTGACAATGTATAATCCTTGCTTTATACAGCAATGTTCTCGTATGAACACGCATAATTTTCCTGTATTGAATTACATATGGTATATTATTAATTATAAAAGTGTAAATTGTGTAGAATTCTATGCCTTCATAAGATAGTAGGGCAACTATATAATTATGCTCTATTCTTTGAGTATTGCCTTAATTTACTGCACTTTGTTTTAATTTACCAATTGCTACTTTCCCCCTTGCATCTCCCAAAGCCAACAGCTGATTTCTTTATTTTGTCATGTCTCTTAATTCTGTTAATAGGAAATACATTTAGTGTAAGTGTAATCATTGGTTTTATGTTAAGGTTGAAAACACACCTGCCTGATGCATTGAACTAACCAGGTGAATGATTACTCCAGTATCATGTTATTCCGCTGTACTGGATGTGTTTTGGGCCCTGTTTCGCACATCCAGAGATGTAGTAGATATGGTGTGACGTGGTAAACACTGAACTTTCTGTAGGAGATGTTGTGTGAAATTAGTTTTAAGACAAATCTATTTATTCTGTGTTGGCTCAAGAAAGTAGGTTATTCTTAGCACCAGTCACAATTTTACCATGTGAAATTTTATGAAGATATTTGTAATGATAACCACGGCCTCAAATTTACATATCTGTTACTTACTGAACCCTTTCACTGTTATACCAGAACAGACTTGCAATATGGATGCAACTGTACAGGTAAACTTAACACATGTTGGAATGTTCTTCAATAGAAGATTCATAGCAAAGAAAGGAATTGTGAGAAATTCATGTTTAGTTATAAATTGAGCTTTGGAAAGAAGGAAATGAAATATATTTGCAGGTGTGAATTAGGGCATGGATGTATTAATTTGTGATTAATATGAGAAATGACTAATTAAAATTACTGTCTTCTGTGATGTGATGATGTGCAGATTGGCATACAGCTATAAATATTCTGGAGGAACCTGCCTCCATCTGCTGTGAAGATAGAGGAAGCATATTTCTGGAAAACAAACTACATGGTATCACATGCCAGAAGACCAGTCTTAGAAATGGCTGCATTTTTGATTATCAGTGAAAGGGTTAGTGTGGGTGTTATATTTATCATTTTACATGTTTATATTTGCATTGTGTACATGTTTTGTGTGTGTATATATATATATATATATATATATAAAGAGTACAATCTTGATGATCTGGCAGTGTGCTAGTCCGACACGTCCAGTAATCTGGCATCAGGTGCCCGCAACGTTATGCAGGTTTCTACAGGCAGCAGAGGCTGTCTTGTGTTCAGTTGAGCTTGACAAACTGATTCATTTAGACCCTCGCTAGTACACAGTGTTTCGGTTCTCCAGTAGTACTCATATACTTCTCATACAGCGGTGGATTCAACATGTGGTGAAGATGTCCAGTTCTGACAAACGTAAACATAAAACAGAGTGGGTAATGTTCAGTCTGATGTGACGTACAAGTTCACAACACTTCAATCCTCGCTCACCTTACATGTTTCGATTCAAAAGAATCATCCTCAGAGGCGCACCAGTACGATAAGGAAACACTGTCACATAAGATATTTTAAACAATATGCACTTAAGCTATGAATAATGCTCACTATATAAATTTTGTTTGATTCTTTTGAATCAAAACATGTAAGGTGAGCGAGGATTGAAGTGTTGTGAACTTCTGTCACAGACTGAACATTACCCACTCTGTAATTAATAGTGTGACAGACCAGAATGAGACAAATCAAATTACTAAACATAAAACTTTAAGTGCTAAAGTGAAAATAATTAAGAAACTTGACAAAGGTTGAAAACTTATTAATTTCGTTAAAGAGATGGCATTGGACGTGCTATGATATACGATATAGTTTTTCCAGTAATCCATTTTCGGTAATCTGGCGATACCTTGGTCCCATATATGTTGGATTACCAAGAGTGTACTTTATATATTCCAAGTAGGGCTTCAAAAGGGATAATTTTCAATCTTCCAGGGCTTGTGCAAGTCTAAATGTTGTACTCTCAAACCAGCTCAAGTTTTTAAGACAAAATTTCCAGTCACTGTGATGAAAACTGCTACTGGGGTTGCAATTCTTAAAACAGTCAAAGAAACTAATAAAAATACATCATCTGGTCAAAGCAGTCAATCACACTATTGCCATCAGCACTGGCAGTTTGCAGTTATATTCACACCCTTGCACGACAAGTTTAGATTACTACCTATTAAGAGTCACAGTATGAGCAAAAGAATGCCAGAAATTAATTTTCCTTCAAATTTTAAAAAATGTGCTCCAGGTGATTGGTTAGTTTGCCCATGTCACGCCAACCCTGCAGTCCTCACACCATCATGCAATACAGTGCATAACATGGAAAGTTATTTTGTTTTTAAATGTTTTAATGAGATATACATAAATGATGTATGATGCAGTAGTATGTGATTGTTTTTGTTATTTGTTAAATTTGTTATTACAGTACTTTGTAGCAAATTCTGTGCTTGAAACTTTGGCACTTATTTTCCAAGTAGAGATGATAAATAAAAGCACGTATATTAAAATTTTGAAGGTTTAAGTAGGAGATATCATTAAGAATTTTTTTTTTAAGTTCCTAAATGTGAACTGAAAGAACTGGACCAATAAAAGTTTACTCAGGAATATTCGTTTTTGATTTCTTGAGCAAAATTTGGTTGTAATATTGTGAATTCATTACAATGAATCATTTGTCATATCTGGTTTTTAACATGGTTTCCTTTACATGTTTTGACTTGTCTTTTATTTAGTCAGGTATTTTATATGTAATAGACCTTGGATTTGGTATCATCCGACCAAGAGAAGGTGAGGTATTTACCCATTTGTTTTTGAATAACTTTATGAGAGTAGCTAAGTTTCTTTGAAAGTTATTCTGGCTGGTTGTAGATGAGAATTCTGGATGCTTTGATACTGTATAACCAATATTTTACTGTACTAAACTAATCTGAATTACTGGTACATTGAAGACCATGGCATATGGGAGCTTGAAACTGATGGATTACACAATAAAATAAAAACTAAATCAGCTGCCAAGGAAACAATTTTATATGAACAGAGTTTAGGCTTGCATATGCACAGTTACGCTATCAAATGTTAATAAAACTCTCTGTAAGAGATTAGGCCACTCCACTGTCATAATGGCACTTTAAAAAGTGCTGAAACAATTTCAATGCTGCCATCTGCATATTTACTTCAATAAAATAAGGAACAAAGCTGTATTCTCAGAAACTGCAAATTATTATTTCTCATAACTGATAATGGACAAAACAAGAACAGAAATACAAAACTATGATAGCACAGTACAAGAATAATCTAACAACTCCAAGTTTGTGCAAGGACCGTTACAGAATGTTATCCTGCACGCACTATACTTTGTGGACATTTTTGTTAAAAAAAAGGATCTAAATTCTTATGAACTACTGTAAACAATACAAATATATCTTTACTATAATTAAAAGAAAAGTTCATATTACTTCCAGGGCCAATTTAGCAAACCTTAAAAAAATCATACAAATTACTTACAAGTCTGATAAACTTTCAAAAGTTCACAGCAATTACCATCACGACCAATTTGGTAAAATTAATTTTAAACAGTGAAGTAACAAATCTACATTATCTACAATTTCCAAGCCCTGATTTAGGTCATGTGAGTTGTCAAATTATGCCACTAACATCCAATTTTCTAAAGAATGCATAATTAAGAAATACATAGTTAATAGAAAGTCCGTCGAGTGTAACAATTTGTAGGTCACTTCTTTATCACTTCTGCCTTACATGTTTCGGTTTGACACAACCATCATCAGAGGCACTTACTACAATTATGTTTATGATAAACAATGACAGTGTTTTCATAATTGTAGTAAGTGCCTCTGATGATGGTTGTGTCAAACCGAAACATGTAAGGCAGAAGTGATAAAGAAGTGACCTACAAATTGTTACACTCGACGGACTTCCTATTAACTTTGTGATTGATAGTGTAACGGACCAAAAATGAAACAATTCAAAATAATACATATTTGACCCCAAATTACTCACTTATTTTTTATATTTATTCTTTCATTTCTGGAAATTCAAATCTTTTAAGCTTACTGCTATCTGTGGTTAACTGAATATTCTAATACTTGAAACATAGAATTTAACTACACAATATACATACTTCACTTTTAGACAACCAAGATCTTTAATAAACATTTAAAATAAAAAAAAACCATACATTATACTGTGTACTAATTTAGTATATTGATAACTGAGTTAATGATTTCAGGCCATAATCTAAGACACAATGTGGAAACACATGTTTGAACTAAGTTAATTAACGTAACAAAGACTTCCTTCAGTTTCCTGTGCACGTTTTTTCTCAACTACGAAATGGGAACAGTAAATATGAATTTTGCTTAAAGTGGAACCACACTTATAACTGTAAAGACGGAACCAAGAGTGTATACTGTGTCACCATCTGGCAGTCACATATGTCATTACATCACCATTAGGAAGTTACTAGATTGTACGCTTCTGCTTCTGCGCGATGGTCAGTGAATGGGGCACCCATTGAGCACAGACCTTTTTCATCTTCAAGTTCCGATGTATGATGGTGTGCTGGGTACCGTCTGGTGTGTGTGCTGTTGCTGGACACCCACTGCTTTTGTCATTTTCTGCACAGTCCTTGCCGTCTTTGAACTCTGCTATCCAGCGAAACATGGTTCTGCTTCCCCACATACAGCTGCTAACCTCATGTGAATGCATGAAGCAGCCACTCCTCCCCTCCAGAGAAACTGCACACTCCACCGCTGGCTGTGACTGTCCGAGTGTTGTCCACGACTGTTGCCAGCTTCCCACTGCAGGAGCCCACATTTGATCTCACATCAGCTCATGCTGGATTTGTGGTGGACATAGTTGTACTGGGGCAGGTTTTGTTGAGTACTTCACCTTCCCCTGCCAGTTCTCATTCTAACTGCTTCACATTCTTTAATCATCCAACACTGCATTCTTGATATTGACAGCACTGTTTAATAACCAACTTAAACAATATCACCACTTGAAAACTTGTCTACATGATTACTTATGGTTCTGTTATAATCTTTATGCTAGAAGGTTAGCACCAAAGTTCTCTGCATCTTAACCAAGAGTCAAAACTAGTAAGGGAATGGAACAAATCTTTAGTTCACTGAAGGAAGTGCCAGGTTACTAAAGCAAAGTCATCACTTGTAGATACAGCAAAATTTAAAGATTCATGAAATATGGCACAATTTCTGATTTTCTACAAGAGAAAAAATCTGCTGTTGTGGGTCATATCACTTTTCTGAGCGCACAGCAATGTCTTGACTAATGTTCCTTTAGTGATGCACTAGAAGAGCTACTGATTCATTAAAATGTTCATGCATTACTACACCTGGCTGTTAAGCTGATATCAAATTAATCTGTGTTATTTTCTAAAACACAATGCAATTACACAATTTAAATGACTCCAAGTTTCACTGTAAAGCAAAATAACAGGCGTGTGATTATTCCAGGCTCAAATAAAGAGAAAACAAGTTAAAGAGAGCTGTGCAAGGAATGATATATGACAGCTGTCAAACTTCAAACCAGTTAAGGGCTGCATTATATGCCGGGTACCTAGCTGGGTGCCACATTACAATAGAAATTTATTTTCTCCAATGTATCAATACAAATGTCTGCCCTGCAAAGCACACAAGGGCATTCATGAAATTTAAAAAACATTTTAATTAAATGGTGCCAAGTCGACAGTGCTTAAAAATCAGACTGTATCGACATTGCCTATAATCATGGAGACATATTAATTCCTTACTTTCCTATGTTACAAATTAAACATAGTATTGGACCAATTGTAAAATTACATAAAATATGCAGTAAGCAATTTTCATTAACTTTCTAGGCCAGATTCAGAGAGCTCTTCAAAGAGAAAGAATGGGTTAAACACACATTTTGAGGAACAGAAGTTAGAGTCTTGCAGGCCGCAAGTTGACAGCCCTCATATTGTAATTCACAGCAACATCATCAGTCCTGCACACTCAAAAAATCATCTCCACTTCAATGAACGGTATTTCTGTACATTGACCCAACATACGTAAGTCACTATACTGTAATTACTCCTGTTCCCAAAAGTTTGTCTTCAATTTTTCAAAGATTATGATGAAATGAACATGACCTTCTAAACTATTTATATTAATTTTGTAGATGGAGAATAAACATTCTGCTACAACTTCATTTAAGTATATCCCTAATGTAGCATGACTTCTTTGTAGAGTGAAGTCATCCAAATTGAGTAAATTTCAAGAACTAGTATAACTTGTGCCAAATAAATCTGCTACAGCATGGCGCACACACACTGAACCATGCTCACCATGGCTGCCACCAGCGTGCTCTCTGCAGCGATGCCTGGAATGTTTCTCTGTCCTGCTGACATGATAGGCCTTGTGCCATTCACTCACCACAATGCAGCATTAATAACATTGTTTCACACTCCAACAGAATTAATCACACAGCCCATGTGCACTGCTGTTTTTCATTCTGCACATCTTATTGTAGAACCTATGCAGTGTAAGTTCAGTGGCTATATGATACAATTCACTGACTGTTTATGTCTAATTCCAACGTGCCACAGTACCAGTGGCACAGAACTCCTCCCAGATAAAATGTGGTACTGCAAACTCCAGAAAAAGGCAGTACAGTTGCCATCACTGTTTCGCTAGCTTCACCTAGGGCTCAGTTAATTATGCAGGTGGATGAAATGGGACTGAAACACATTTTCTATTATCTAAAGCCCCAATGGTTAGTGACGGCAGCTACGTGCAAAGCCTCAGATTGGTACACTGTTTCCTGGTAAGGCAGCCTTAAGACTACGTTACATAAAAAGCACAGCAGAAGAGAGGACACTGGTGGCAGAAATTGTTCAACATGGGTTCTGCACAGACACTGACCAGATGGTAAACATGAAGGCTATGTTCCTCTCTGGAAACAAGGCTATTATGCATGAATACAGACTTTCCTACAAACATGGAGATCATGGTGCCACCATTAGATACTTCTCACACTGTTCTTGATCTCTGTAATGACAGTTCACAGCTGCTTTCATGTACCCTGCTAACAGTGCCACACCCTCTTGTGATGCATACTGTGGCAGGTTTACCTGGCTTTAGTGATACAGCATCATGGCTGTCGCAAAACACATATCAATACACAAGTACCAACACCTACAAAACATTCACACGTCTTCCTAAAATAGACACTATATGCAGTCTTGCTCTGCTGTCTGCAACAAAATAATTCTCTCACTTTATCAGCAGCTTTGTGAGTAGTTACAATTAAAATCATCAATAAATATCTCTTTACCCATCTTATTCAACCCCTCCCCTCAGAACATTTCATTAGTAGTTACAAGGTGTAATGTGATGTATGTGTAAGACATTTCTGAGCTTGTGTCATCATCATTAGATTTTAATTTCAACTTACGACGGGAATGGAAGTTATATCGCAGGTCTGCTATTTGGACTTTTCTTTATGTAAGGTGCCCATTCAAGGTATGACATAACCTCAGACATGTCTTAAGACACATAACAGAAATACAAAGATCACTCAATCCTGCATTTCCTGAATGGCAAGATAATACTCCCATCTGTCACATTAATACCATTTCTGCAAGATTACTTCCAAAGTAAAAAATTAACTAATCTTTTAATGTTCCACATTACGCATTAATCATGAAGCTACTACAAACATTATCATTTTCTACGCCGTGATACCATGCAGTTTGGTAGATAAATTTTCAGATGAATCTGTTGATTCCATCTTCAGGGTAGAATATTGCTAATGATCTACCTGACTACACAGTGTCTGATCTCTCTTCACGTAGGAGTTGAGGTTCTCTCCGCAGTGACTATGATGAGTATGGTCTCCAGGATTGATATGCCATGTAGCTTCAGGACAGCCTTATGTTCCAGAGGACCAGATCTTTAGGGTCGAACAGTAACCCAAGCTGCTCAGCTCACCACCAGCCTATGTTGATTTTTTGTTTGGCTTACTCTTCAACCCTGAAGAAGTAGGAAATATATTTGCCTGGAATGCCTCTGCCCCCACCAATGGTGTCTCCACCTTATCGTGGTGGTGGGGTTCGAGTGCTCCTGAGACCCTGAAACCTATGCTGGCAATAGAATAGTTATTGGTAGGGTCACCCATGTCAGACAGGTCAAGAAGTAGGAGCCAGATGAAGAGGGATACCCTGGTCCTCCAGTTTTGGGGTTGGTAGTGAGGCTAATAACGTCACATCATAAAAACTAAATTGTTCAGAAACCAGACAATCTGCCTCGGATGGATGGACGAAGAATAGAGACAGATTATTCAGGAGGACAAAGCTCACCCTGAGCTGTAGCGCCGAAGGGAAGGAAGGAATGTCTCTGAACTACACAGGAGACCATACTCTTCAGTGACCTTCACAGTCAGAGCGTCAAACCCTCAAGATGACATTAGGCATCTCCACATATGCAGCCATTAATTCTGAGGCCTCATTTAATATGGCACAAATACTGTTTAACGTAAAACTACATACGAACGAAGATACTCTTCAATCCAAACTCCATCCCACCAATCGTTCAAACAACCTTAAAGTTATGGATGGAAATTTGCATGCATGCATCATCATACTTGTCCATGTTACTAGGCTAATATTAGGTATTAATGCTCAGTATTTGCTCAAATGCTTTTATATTATACACGCCAGTGCAGCGGAGAGGCATCGCTACAAAAGAGCATGTATACAAAGACAACAGGCCCCATTACCTAAAAGCTGGACATAGAAATACATGACTACATTTTGCACGAGTAGTTAAATGTGCAGTTAAGCACTATAACACAAGCAGACTGTGGCCAGATAATATAAAAATTGACAGACCCTATAGCACTAAATTTGCTCAATACAGCTTCATAAAAAATTACAAATTGCCATGATATAATGAGGACCTGTTTCTCGTGCATCATAAAAATATTAACCAGCAGGAGATCAGAGACCAGAATGTTGGTGTCCCATCAACAGTACTTTATACCAGTCTGTGTGCGTCATAATTTGTTCTGATATACACCGAATTTATTTCTGGACTGCATTTCAGGTGCCTACCACAGTTCTCCGTCTTTTTCTTTAGCAGGGACTTCGATGACGCGAGGTTTATCGATGATTCGAGCTGTTCGGTTCCCTTTCTCAACGATGCCTATGATCCAAGCCTGGTACCCTTCTTGCTTCTCAATGTCTTTGCAATAAGCTGCAGCCTGTTCTCTCGGCAAGCAGATCAGTAAGCCACCTGACGTCTCTGCAGAATGACCTTGCAGCAGCTGGAACATGTTTCCGCAGGCTTTGGCCACAGCAGCCATCTTTGCTATGACAGGTAAGTTATGGATAACAAATGACACTTCATTTTTTTGATGTCTTGCCAAATTCTGTGCGTGCCCCAGCAGACCAAATCCGGTGACATCCGTGGCACCATGAGCGTTGTATTTGTGCATCAGACGTGCAGCAATTCTGTTTAATCTTGCCATGGAATCCATGCCTCTCTGATATGCTTTTCTGACATCATCTTCTGAAACAACAAGTTTGATTCTGTTCCATCTTTCTGGCTGATCCAGCCACTGGTGAGCATTTACAGCCACCTGTGTACCCAAGGGTTTGGTCAGAACGAGAACGTCTCCGACCACAGCATTGTCAGGAACGATGTATTCGTTCGGCTGGCAGACTGTGGAAGCAACTCCTCCGATCGTGCACCATGGATTCACTACCGTCTGTCCACCAGTCACTGTGGTACCAGCTTCCAGGGCTGAATCTTTGAATCCTCTCATTATGAGGGGCATCACAATATCGCGTTCCTTCTCAGTCATCTTGGTCGAAACCCCCAGAAGCATCAACATGTTATCGCATTCTGTGACACCCATCGCATACATATCGCTAAGCACATTTGCACACGCAATCTTGCCCATCATGTAAGGATCATCTACCAATGGATAAAAAAAGTCAGTAGTCTGAACAAGCGAGAGCCCACCATGTTGCAATGGGGTTACAGAGCAATCCATACCAATCCCAATTCTAGGAATTGCCATATGCATAAAGTGGGCATGTTCATCCTGAGCATGATCTTCGTCTTGCTGAAGTCCCTCCAGAAGCTTCGAAAGAGCCTCCTGGGGGACTTTACACCCTCATCCTTTTAGATCAGCAAAACGTGTCAGACGGAAAGATGCGTCCAACTCATGTGCCACAGGATCAAAAGGCCTTCTTAATGCTAAAGTATTTGGATTACCCTCCAACTCCAGCTGCGCAACCGATAAGTTCCTAACATTCACCGCTTGAAGAGCTTCCGGTGATATAGCAGCAGCTTGTAATTCAGCCATTGCAGCAGGATTCAAATATGCGTTGGTAATAATGGTTCAATACTTAAAATACAACCACACACACAAATAAATCTCTCTGTAATATTTTATATTTGCACAGTACCGCTTCAAACACTGCACTGATGCCGGCTTGCGTATACAACTGGAATGGCGTCTACCGTCCACGCTTCTACTTGGCTTCTTGGCGGCTTTTTGGCTTCAGGTTTACGATACACAACAAACGTTCCTTCCAACACAAAGCAACGGTTTCCGTGAGGAAATTTTCAATTTTTGCCGCAAGATGGCACACTTCCATGATCGGTTGCGTACTCTCTCGTCACATATGTGAACTGCTATTCAGTTCCCTCGATATCCGTCGACCCAGATGGCGAATCAGTATTCGCCGGCTGATAAAGTCCCAAATACAAAGTGAGTAGCGCGTGTTGCATGTTGTGTTACTTTTCATGTGACATTACTGAAGCAGAGACATAACCTATAAATATTATTCTACACTCGCATATACCGTTTACCCATTCTCTTGATCTGAATGAACTGTATATAATGCAGTTACATTTAACACAAGAAAATGGCTTAATGAACTACAATTGACTTCTGCTAGGATGTAAGAATAACATCGTAATGTTCGTTTCTTCACACTTATGAAGATCCTGGATTTAATGGAAACTCTACTATTCCCAAAAAATATTAGGTAAGTGGGTCACTTCAGATAATTTCGTATTCGAGTTGCTAAATATGTAAGTAATGTCGGAAACAATGACGCCGAGGCTTAGTAGAAGCATTGAAAGCAGTTCGAACATACAGAACATTAGTGCTTTCGTTTAAATTTTCAAACTACATGCTTATATCGGAGTTGTTATAAATAGGCCTACATGTGCTACAAAGTCTCTCTTTTACAAGACAGACTGGGAAATGGTAATTATTTCTTAGAGTGTATTAGAAACTTATTATGTTGGCTCCTGGCAGTTTAATATCATGGAGTTAACCGTGCCCTACAAAATATGTATGCTGGTGCAAATTACTACTAATTACGTATTTTCAAACACCTTTTTTCCAAATTTAGTTATTAAAGTTTTAGCCTAAAAAGGCGATGTGTACTATGTTTGAAGTCTGTTACCGTAGTCTTATAGCCGGGCTAGCGCATTCGGTATAGCTACTGGACGACAGAAGAGTCTGAGTTCGAGTCCCGGAAGGACTAAGAATTTTCTCTTCTCCACGTCGTCCATGCCGCCTCTGGGACCCACCGAGCCTTCTATATGATGGGTACGGGGGGGGTTTATTCCCCGGGGGTAAAGTGGCCGCTGCGTGAAGCTATGACCGGGGCCGACTCAGCCTCTAACAGAAATGAGCACCAGGAATCATCCTGGGGCTTAAGGGCGGCCGGCGCGTAAGGCTGACAACCTCACCACTATCTATGACCCGATTGTCTAGAAAATGTGGGAGCCTCGGCGTCTCACAACCCTGTGGGCCACCACGGCCTATTACAGGAATATCTTTACCTTTTTTATCTATTGTCATTTCGAACCATGGTTGTAACAGAAAGTTTTCATTAAACCAAATTTATTATATGAAATGCTGACAAGAACACTTTTCCTATATCAATCAGTAGTTAACTTGTGGCATATTCTGGCCCTAGAATCAGTATTTGTGTTCGTGATTATTGTTAATTTGAGTTAAGACTTTCTGGTCTCGGTTGTCCCATTCATTGGAATAAACAACAGAATTCCGTACAGCGCAATTTTAAAATGATCAGAAATTCTATCACAATTAAGTTTACATAGTTATGCCAAGAATAGTCGTCATATTCGGCATGCTATAAAAGATGGAGCATATTATCGTATGATCCCTTAATTTGAACAGCTTGTGCTACTAGAACTCAAGGTAATTGTTTCGATTGTGGAGTAACACAGCTTTCAAACTCAACTTCGAGGAATCGATAATAGGCGCCATTCCTTTGGGTCAAATTCTCGGGTCAAGGGATCCCACGAGAGAGTGAGTGCACACAACACACAAATTTGCTTCTGACGCTTATGGAACGAGATGTCCTAAGCTTTTTCGCTGCAATGTTCCAATCCATCAATCTTAAAACCGAAAGTTCGCACTGTTTTTTTTCGATCAATTCAGATCAAGGATAAGGACACACATGTCTGCTTCAGACACTAAACGATTCTCTGTGGAGGAGTAAGATGGTTCGGTTTACTGGAAATTAAGAAAAAAGAAACGCGAATAAAATACACCAGGTAGGATTTGAGGTTCTCACAGCGGTGGTTATGAAGAGTCTTCGTCTGGGTTATAACGCCATGTAGACTGTTGAAAGTCAATCTACGTTTCAGAGGAACGTGTCGCTTCCATCTTCAGGGCCCAACAGTAAGCCGAGTAAGAAATAATAGTGAAAGCTCTGTTTTCAACCTGCTTTCACACTCGCTTCTTGCTCGGTTTACTCTTCAATACTGATGATGGAGGTACATGTTCTCTCGAAACGTCGGTTGACTTTCAACAGGCTACACAGCATTGTATCCCAGAGGACAGAACTCTACAAAACACATCAGGTTCGCTGAGTAAAATCAGGTCGGGCGTATGAGCTGTGAAAATGCTGAACAGGTATTCGCGTGTCCTGAAGCAGTTAAGCACGTAATGTCACAAAGCATTGGAGTAGAAAGTGTCACATTACTCCGCCTTCCTAACTGACTAACTAACTAACTAACTAACTAACTAACAACTCCTTGGGGCTGAGTCCTTCTTGTGAAGCCGCCAGCCGCTCAGCTACTTAACAATTTCGTAACATTTTATGGAATCCTAAGATTCATTACCGTGTTCACGAGAGCCCTCCACTGGTCCCTATCCACAGCCAGCTCAATCCAGTCTAAACCACCCCATCCTACGTCCTACATAGATGGTGTTAATTTGTGCGACTTTCAAAAAAATATAGGCAATAGAAAAATACTGTTTACATTTTCGTAATCTGCAGAAAAAATACACAAAACTCAGATGTGAATGACTGTGAAAAAACACTGTGGAGTAATTTTTATTATTGTAAGAGTCTTCCCTTGTCTTTTTCTCAACCTTGTACAGAATACCATATTTGGATTTGAGGTACTCACAGCGGTGGTTATGAACAGTTTTATCTTCTGGGATATAACTCCGTGTAGTCCGGTGAAGTTAACCGACGTTTCGGAAAAACATATCGCCTCCAAAAATCTTTCTGCATATTTCATGCTTGACTTACTCTTCAGTCCTGAATATGGAGGAGATATGGTCTTCTGAAACGTCTACTGACTTTCACGGGACTGCACGGTTTATATCCCAGAAGACAGAACGTTTACTATTGTTAATTGTGTTGATATTTCATAATTGTCATTAATATAGCTAAGTCTGTGAATCTATGGATATGTCGTAAAGAGCAAGGTAAGCGTTAACAGTTGAAAGCTTCCTGGTTACTATATGTACTATGTGTTTTAACGTTAAAGAACTTTGCATTCTGCCCACACAGTGTATTTATGGGTTCCGTATGATTCTCACAATAAACAGCGACTGTTTCCCCACACAGCATTAACCGGTAGGGCTTTGTAACGAAGACGTAATGTGTTTCCTGCGAGATACGAACTGAAGTCTTATATATAAAGTCTCTGCATTCTGCCCACACGGCGTATTTGTGTGTTTCGTATGGTTCTCACAATAAACAGCGACTGTTTCCCCACACAGCATTAACCGGTAGGGCTTTGTAACGAAGACGTAATGTGTTTCCTGCGAGATACGAACTGAAGTCTTATATATAAAGTCTCTGCATTCTGCCCACACGGCGTATTTGTGTGTTTCGTATGGTTCTCACAATAAACAGCCAATGTTTCCCTAAACAGCATTAACCGGTAGGGCTTTGTAACGAAGACGTAATGTGTTTCCTGTAAGGTACGGACTGAATTCTCATATATTGTTTAGCCTGTGTGCGCTTAACAGCTCAGGGATCCGTGCTATATGGCTTGATACATTGCAATGGTTCATCCTAAGATAAAAATGGTAATTACCATAGCCATGACCCGGTTTCTTGTCCGCTAGGTTGTTACGAATTTGTAGTTCAAGTTTAAATACCGGTTTTGTGCTCTTAATGAGTGTCATAAAGTCTGGTTTTACAGCGCTAATGATTGTAATAATCCAGGGACAGATAAGTTCACAATCTACTTACAACATTAATAATTACATCAGTGAACAAGGTTACTATGGTAACATAAAAGGAAACTTACATCTTAAAGCTATTCCGATACACCAGTTCCAAATCTGGGCATAGAAATGTTGCATTGTGTCATAATTTGTTGTTATGTTGAATTCTGAGCCAACATAGCGCGTCTTTTAAGTTCGCATGTGAGTAATATGAAGGAGGAGGTAATACAGTACAGACATTCTGACGCGTTTATATGTTTGCCACCTCCCTAAACATGAAAAAGTGGATTTTGGAATACCCTCAGTCTGTATGGATATACGTCTCTATTTGTGTATAGGCGTATGTGTTCCTCGCTAGTCTCCGGAAGGTTGGACGGATTTTACTTGTATTCGGTGTTTAAAGAGTTCATCCTGCATAGGTCAGAGCTCAGTGAATACGAAGATTGTGATGCTAAAAGTAACTGACTTTCAAAGGGGCCCCCAAAGTCAAAATCGTGATTTTCTCCAAAATGCCTCTAGCGAATTTGATTAAATTTCAGTAATGCATGGGTACCATTTCCCTAAATGAAACAGCACAGGCGGTATCTTCAGGAAAGGAGGGCACACGCACCAGGGCCACACCAGGGCCTCGAAATCGGCGTTACCGGCCGGTCGGATTTTGTTGTTCAGCAAGTAATAACGCTCACCTGAACAGCAATAGACTTCGTTTCGAGAGTACCGTAGTCAGGCACATTCTATATAGCTAAGTATCTGAGCAGTGTATTTGCACCGAATTTTTCGCTTTGTGTTTTTTCTTTGTTATTCAAGGCCGCACCATAGCTCAAGCGGATAGTCGCTGGCTTCCAACCGCGGCGGCCCGGGTCTGGTCAAGTGGAATTTGTGGTGGACAAAGTGGCGCTGGGGCAGGTCTTCCCCGAGTACTTCGGTTTCCCCTGCCTGTCTTAATTCCACCAAATTCTCCATCTTCATAATCACCTGGGGTAGGCTACAATAGACCAATCAGTGGCTGCCGTGCCGAGTGGACCCAGCTGGACTCCACACCCCACTAAGCGAATTAGAAGAAAATGTTGTTATCATTCACATAATTCTTACCAACCATAATGAGACACAGAATTGTACACGTAGTGAAGAAAGGCCATTCTGTAAAAGTTCATGACGATGGTACCTTAATGAGCAGTTAGTTTTCTGGATATTATGCTTCGTCCAACCTCACCGCCATCTGTCAGCCGACTGTCTAGAGAAAATGTGGGAGCCTCGACGTCTCACAACCCTATGGGCCTCCATGACCTGTTACAGGGATAGCTTTACCTTTTTACAGTCATCTAATTTGTATTTGGAAAACGTGTTTCGGAGGTGATTCTGTCTTCATTCTCCAGTAAAAAGATGTATTGATAGAGTTAGTCCCTATCTCCGGAGACACGGACTGACCCTATCGATTTGACCCAGCTCAGCAAGCTTCTCATGTGCAGGCGCCGCCTCCGAAACGTCATTTTTAAATGAAAGTTGCGACGATGGAAAAGCCAAGAAAATAAATAGTTGCAAAAGTTTTACTTGTTTGAATAATATTATTATTTCAGATTTCGTAACAAGACACTTTCACGTCAAGAAGAATTGTGCGTGTTAACAAATAGTGTTTTGGCTGTATTTTTTGTAAGCACTGTATCAAATTGTAGAACAAAGTAGCATATATTGGATATGTTAACGAAAACAAACTGACATTTTGTTGAGCTGTGGTTCTTATTTAATTTAGTATTTTTTGCGAAAACCCTAATACTTCACTGCAGCTTCTGTTTGTGTGAAATTTGTAGAATATATCGCACTGTTATGTGATAGTGTGTGACTACAGACGGGGTTTGGATTGGTAATTGGATTTATTGAATTACAGATCGTAACCACAGTAAATATGTGTATAACGGCATCACTAATTCAAACACTCTACAATTCACTACGACACGCACTAAGTCTTCCCAGTCTGCTATGTCTTCACCAGTCGTTGCCTAATGACGGATCCCAACAATGTCCTCCGACCTCCTGAGAGGATATTTGGGTTGAAATAAGCGAGTTGTGCACGTTGCTTTATACAGAACTTGACTGCACCAGCAGACTCAGCACTAAGGCCCTAGACTCATGTTCAGTTCGAATCTCGTCCGAGACACGGGCTATGCTGATTGATGAGTATCGTTGTTCTCATCAGGTCTTCTAGAAAGTGCGGGGATGATATGTCGATTGGGCCATGACCGGTTCCTTCCAGATCCTTTTTAGCGTATCTCTCATCTGTCACCTTACATTTAGACAAGTCTTGTCACTGTTAGCTTCGTAGAATAGCCCAGAGAAAAGGGAACTCTATTGGCTTGTGTGTATCTGCATGTCATAGCGCGCACCACGCATAACGCTCTGGCACGCAGTTGCGTCTTGAAATACATGCGTGCACATCTTGTCATGAAGACTACATCTTAACCCAACGGCAGTCGAGCAGCAGACGGCCATGGGACGCACACACATTAAACCCTCGCTGATCCGGATAATCCGGGTGAAAATATGAAAAGACACGCGAGATTTAGGGAGGCAGATGAGTCACTTGTCTGTTCAGACACAACCTGCTGCAGTATTACGTTCAGAAACAAGCACGACTTCTGGGTCTTCTGTCGATGAATAAATGTACTGTCTTTTTATAGTTTTTAAATAAGGGCTCTAGAGAGATAGTTTTATTATTTATTTACATCAACACTACTTGTATCACACTATGGTACACATCGGAAGAACGCGGGTTCGAATCCCGTTGAGTTCATTGGATTTTTTAATTGGCCTGATCTTTCCAGCCTCACTATGGCCTTTGGGTCGACTTAGCCTCTAAGAGAAATGAGTACCAGGAGTATTCCTAGAGGTAAAGGCGGCCGGCGCGTAAGGCTGACAACTCACCGCCATCTGTGAGCTGTTTGTCTAGAAAATTCTCCCAAACCTACGGGCTTCCATGGCCTGTTACAGAGACAGCTTTACTTTAGCTAATATCATTAAATTTTTAATTTATTTGTTTTTAGGGCTACCGTTTGTTTCACTAATCTGGATGCTCTCTCCACCCAATTAAACCGGATTAGAAAGAGTTCACTGTAATTAAAGGGGCCAACACCGTCACCTAAGCGGTCGGAAATTAAAAGAAGAGGCAGGGGCCTTCCTCCGAAAATCAAAATATCACCACGTCGCTGCCCCCTGCTTAACAAACTGATATTTCTGTCGTAAAATGAGGAAAGATGGACACATGCATGATTTGAGGACCTCACCGCCGTGGTTATGCAGATTTCTGTCTTTGTTTACTAACTACTTCACTCTTGTTTCTTTCTTGGTTTATTCTTCTGTCCTGAAGATGGAGGCGATATGTCCTTCCGAAACGTTGGTTGACATTCAGCGGATTACACTGCGTTATATACTTGAAGACAGGCGTCTCCGTGTTTGTCACGTGCTATGCCTCTCTTACCGCAAGAACAACCCGATGCTAACAGCATACTTATGAAGCAACGCGAATACAAGCGTTTTCGCTAATGTGTAGCTGTAAACATCCTCGTTTCAATTCCTCGTCTATTAATAGATCTCACTCCATATGCATTAGATAGGATACTTAACTAGAAGGACAAGCGTTCATGTTCTTTGAAATGGGACAATCTTTATTTCTTAGGCCGGCTTCCAAAAGGAAGAATAGGCCAAAAAATAGAGCATTAAAAATTGTCGCCGCGTATGCGTCTTTCTTTAGCCGGTCAGGTTAGCCGAGCGGTCTGAGGCATGAACTGTCTTCACTCGCTCGGAATCAGGCATCGTGGGTTCGAATCCCACATAAGGCATGGATGTTTGGCGTGTGTATGCGTTTAAGCTGTGTTTGTTTTTCCTTTGTTTGGGTAGAGGCCTTGCGACGAGCTGATCACCCATCCAAGGGTCCTGCCATCTGTAAAAATGATCATGAAACTCAGAAATCAGCCCTATGCCCCGAAGTGGGAGCGAGAGGACACGAAAAAAAGTCTTCTTTATACTGAGACAGTTAGGCCCCATCGCCAAGTAATGGCTATGTCAACAGCCGTTGCTAGGGAATAGGTCTGTTGAAACAGTGTTTCCCCGGCAACGAGAGAACACACCCGGTGGGCACATAGACACACAGACAACAAGGCGATGCCATAAGCCTCAAGAATGAGGAAGAGGCACAAATACAGATAGACACCGAAGTGAATTTGTAATGTTGTGGCGTATTGGCTCTTTGCTACAATATACACAAGAAGTTCTGGGAAGAACTTACAGCCTATTTTCCTTTGATACCACACGGACCGCACACAACCCCTCCCCCCCCCCCAAAAAAAATTATGGGGGCATACACAGACAGAAACTGATCTCATAAACCTCGGAAGCTTAACAAATTAAAGCGGGTACACAGACGTACGGACACAGCAGCAAGGTGATCTCATAAGCCGTTTTTCATTTTTTCCCCTCGAAATAAGAAGACTAGGCTAACAATTGAAAAATAAGGAAATATATCAAAAATTAACTAACTCCATGGAGGTGAGCCCTTCTTGAGAACCCGCCAATCGCTTAGCTACTAAAAAATTTCACCAGCATTTTATGGAACCCGAAGATTCATTACCGTGTTCACAAGATCCCTTCACCGGTCCCTATCCTGAGCCAGAAACATCAAGTCCATACCACCAAATTCTATCTCTCTGAGATCCATTTTAATATTATCTACCCACCTTCGTCTTGGTCTTCCTATTTGTCTCTTTCCTTCTGGCTTTCCTACCAAAGTTATATATATACTAAACATTAACACCAGAAATTTAAATTATTCTGAATTGTCTGAGGAAGTCATGAAAAACAACCGCAAACCTCTTTAAGTGTGAACGTAAAACCAAATTTCGTGGCTGCCCCCGCCACACCTGCCCGCTTTTGGATGCATCCTGGCCCTGTACCCAGGCCTGCAGGCGGTGCAGTCGCCTCACACTGACCCCGCGAGCGCAGTCCATCTCCTCTTCTTCATGTCGAGCGGTTTCCGCATGGCTCCCTCCACACGAACAGAAGTCAGACCTGATTACTGCTATTCAGGGGCTCGCCGCAGAGCGAACAGTAAACGCGAGTGAAGCTTCGGATTGTATAGAACGCAGTCTGAAACCTCTCCGTGGCTCCACTCTACGACAGTAGTCTAACTGTGGGAGGCATCACCGACTTACTGGGCTCCGTCCAGCACCTAACGCCACAACTCTCCGGGAACCGGATGCCTCCGTCTTCAGACGAAGAAGCTGGACGAACCCACTCATTTGGGTCCGAGTTCGAGTCCTGGTAGGGGCAGTATTTGTCTCCTGGTGATCACTGAGCTGACAGACGGGCCGGCACCATTCGTGAGCAGTGAGTGGTTATGTAAGCAGTGCAGAAACTGCCCTCGACGTGGAGCCCCCCCGGACTGAAGCAGTTATCGTCCGTCCTTGTGAGTCACCTCGTGCACCTGTTGCTGGCTTGCTCCTTCTTGGTGACGTCACGCCACACTGACCCAGTTTCTGCCCCAACTCTCTCCGTCGGGTACCATTTTTTGTATTTTGTTGGTAATGTCGCTTCGGGGGCACGTGGTAGCGTAGTTGGTTGAGGCGCTATGCTACAGGCCGGAAGGTCGCGGGATCCAATCCCGCTGAGGTTATTGGATTTTTTCAATTGGCCTAATCCTTTCAGGCGCACTATGACCCTGTGGTCGACTCAGCCTCTAACAGACATGAGTACCAGGAATCTTCCTGGGCGTAAAGGCGGCCGGCGCGTAAGGCTGACAACCTCACAGTCATCTATGAGCCGATTGTCTAGATAATGTGGGGGCCTCGACGTCTCACATCCCTATGGGCCTCCATGGCCTGTTACTTAACAGCGCTTGACACAAGTAGGGCTGCAGAGCGACAGTCTCTCGGAAGGCTGAGGGAACGCTCTGCTGGCTTGTGTTGCTGTGTCCTGTGCACAAGGACTCGGGCAAGCAATTCTTGAGTGATGTCCGCATGCCCATTCAGCACCTGGCCGGGACCTGACGTCGCTTCCCGTTTTGGAGAGGTTCGCATCTCACAGAAGTACGTCTCTTCCATGTCGACCTGTTCGCGTAGGAGAAGCAGCCGTGTGGGCTTGTTGGCTGACTGGCACACGCCGTCAGTTCTCCTTCCTTGTTTCTGTCTATCTGTCTATCTAATCTATGTATTGGGGGGGGGGCGGTAGCGTAGTTGATTGAGACACTATGCTACAAGCCGGAAAGTCGCGGATTCGATTCCCGATGAAGTCACTGGATTTTTCGATCGATGTAATCCTCCCAGCCCCACTGTGGCCCTGGGGTCGACTCAGCCTCTAACAGAAATCAGTACCAGGAATATTCTTTGGGGGTAAAGGGCGGCCGACGCTTTAGGCCGACATCACCGCCATCTGTGGGCGGATTTTCTGTAAAACGTGGGAGCCTTGACGTCTCATAACCCCTGTTACAGGGACAGCTTTGCCTCTACTGTCACCTCGATGCTGGCACTATGTAGTTGCTGTGTGCGGTGTGCCTGTCGTTGTGTATCAGACGTTGCTGCTATCGGTCGCAACTCCTGGGTCTGTTCCCCGTTCCTTCTGTTCGGGATAGGGTTCAGTGGCGGGGCCCTCTCTCACAAGGTAATGCACCTTCGGGTTCTGAATAGCAGTGGGAGAATTTCTTGACTAGCTGTGCTACTACTAGCTTCTCAGAAAGAATTCTGTTCCATGGATTTTTGTAAGGCCGATCACAGTGTCCACGCGGTCTAAGGAATGAACTGTCTTCGCCTGTTCAAAAACTGGAATCATGGGTTCGAATCCCACTTGAGGCATGGATGTTTCTATATGCCTTTATTCTGGGTTTGTGCTGTCCTATGTGCAGGTAGCGGCCTCGCGAAGGGCTGATCCCCCGTCCAAGGGATCCTACAGACTGTGTAAAAGATGAACCTGAAAAAGCAGCCATAGATAGATAGGTAGATAGTAGGTAGGTAGGTAGGTCCGTAGGTCCCTAGGTAGGTAGTAGGTGGGTAGAAGCTGTATAAACATCTTCATTGCCAAGTGTGGCTCCATTCAGGAGAGTGCGGAAGAGGAATTTGGGGCTGCGACAGACCTGTTTCCGTGGTGATGACTTATTTTAAGAACTTGTCATTTTTCTGAATGGCAATGCAAGACATTCATTGCCAGCAGATGTCACTTGCGCACTGCGAGGTTCCTGTATCCAAGTGTTGCCAGCTGCCCTTTTAAAGGCCAGTGACTACCGTACGAGTCGCTGTAGCGATTGCATACGGGCTGGAAGACAGATGGGTCGGAGTTCGAGTGTTGTTAAGGAATTTTGCTCATAGCTTCCAGATCAGCTCTGGGGTTCACTCAACTTCTATTCAATGTGTACCGATGAGGTCACCGAATTTCTCTATTGACCTAATCCTTCCAGCCGCACTATGGCCCTGAGGTTAACTCAGCCTCTAACAGAAATGAGTACCAGGAATCTTCCTGGGGTAAAGGGCAACCGGCGCTTAAGGTTGACAACCTCACCGCCATCTGTGAGCTGAAAGTCTAGAAAATGTGGGAGCCTCGACATCACACACTCCTATGGGCCTCATGGTCTATTACAGGGATAGATTTATTTTTACTCCAGGAATTCTCTTGGAAATCATGTGAAATCTCTTAGAGAAACAACAGCTCCCGCACACAGCCCGAAAGCACTGCCGCTCATGTCGTGAGTACGCGTATTGGTCAGCTTCGCAACTTAGTGGCGCCACGAGCACTCCTTCTTCAGTACGTAACGAATTCTCCATGCTATATTCCTTAGGACCCGAGGTTTCATTGCCGAATTCACGAAAGTCCGCCACTGGAACTACTTAAATTCAGCCCACATCCTCACAACCCATTTCTTTCAGATCCACGTTTCTCTCCTCCGCATAAAAAGCATTCAGCCTGTGACGACAAAGCGATCCTAACGTTCGCGTGTTCTGTAGTAACCATGGCAACGAAACGTGTGTACATTATTCGGGTGTGATGTATTTTCAGTTTTATTTGTTTTGAAATTTATGTTCTGAAAGTCACAGAAATGGCGTGTGTCACTCAAGAAATAACTGTCTCCACACTTACAGTGCACCTCGGAGTTGGGCCGTGCAACCAGAAGATGGCGACCCCATCAGAGACTCATCCTCATAGAATCTGATGACGTGTTCAGGGTAAATTACGCTAATCGAAAGGCTAAAAGAGTTTTAGCACCAAACAATTCCTTTAGTTTCGGAATGGGCCATGACTGAATTATTAACCTGGCAGAAGGAGAAGAAGAAGTAGGGTGGGGGTACAGAATAGCGATCAGTTTCGGACTCTTGTGAACACGGTAATGAACTTTGGGGTTCCATGAAATCTTGGGAAATTCTCGTGTAGCTGAGCGACTGGCGGATTCCCAAGAAGGAATCAGCTTCATGGAGTTGGTTGGTTTCGACACGGAAACTTGAAACTAAAAGACAAATTGGAAAACCCCTGTATAGATGGAGAATAATGGTGCACTAAAGTGTCAGGGTGAGGAATAGACTCATCTGGCTCACGACAGCGACCAGTGGCGGACACTTGGGAACACGTTAATGATTTTTTTTTCTTCCTTGGCACTACAGCCCCAGTGGGCCTAGGCCTACCTCCATGAACTTCTCCGTTCACTTCGGTTTTTCTAGATCTTAGACATACGGAAGGGACTCCTTGGGCGGGTGATCAGCTCGTCGCAAGGCCTCTACCTGTACACAAACACAGAAAATCGCAGGCAAACATCCATGCCCTGAGTAGGATTCGAACCCAGGATCCCCGCTTCCGAGCGAGCGAAGACAGTGTATGCCTTAAACCTCTCGGCTGCCGTGACCGGCTTAATGAAATTTAGGTTTCCAAAAAACCTCGGGGATTTATTGAGTATCTGAGAGACTATCAGCTTCTTAAGAAGAGCTGGGGATTTCTGTGTTTACAGAAACATTATGGCAATAACCCCCAATTTGAAGATCTGCTACTTGTGATTGTTTCCTTCTTTTGCAGATGCTGGATCTTGATCTTGGGATGGACGGTGGTCATCGTGACGTCATGTCCGCCAGATACGAAATGCAAACGATATATTTTGGATGCGTCCAAGAACTTGAGAGTCGCGTGCTCTGGGGGCCTCCACGGCAAGTTCCTGACGGGTGTGAGGTAAGGGCCGGAACCTGCGTCCATTCGTGCCCGGGTTAGGCCTATACGTGAGATCTCAGGTTCTGGAGGCGGGCACTCTGAAAAGTACTCTCTTCTAGGATGTCATGCTTCGCTGCCTTCGTCTTCAGGGAATTTATCTACCCTAATGTGTCGTCCTAAACATTTGTTACAATCAACTGAATACATCACGTCCTATACCAGCAGGCAAATCTGTTCCTTATGCCTAACTGTACCCCTTCACGTCACTCACGTCTGGGCGCTTAATTAAGTAAGCACAACGTGACTCAGCAACTTATGTCGTCACGGTCTGTATTCATCGGGGCCCGGATTTTGATGACCTGAAAATATTTATAAAATTACCGAAAAAATCCAGAAAAATGACTTAATATGATACAGAAATGTAATATGCAGGCCCCGGATTTTGATGACCTGAAAATATTCAAAAAAATGACCGAAAAAATCCAGAAAAATGACCTAAAGGAGAAAAGAAAGAACACTTCACTTCCATGTTATTCACATTTCAGAAAACATATGAAGAAAAATCCCCTAAAATGGCCAAAAATGACAAGAAATACCATTAAAAGTCCAAAAATTTACCAACAAAATCACCACCAAAATGAAAAAATGACATTAAACCTAAAAATGTCAAAAAATTACCTATGAAATGTACATTTCTGTAACCGGCAGCTCATATCTGAGATTTATATATTTAAGAGCATTGCATAGGATACAAGGAAAAAAAGATGACATGTCATCAAAATCCGGGCCCTGGTAATCAAAATGTGTCTTACAGATCGGCTTCTTCTTTCCATGTAAATATTTTAAAGTGTGTCCGAATGTATATCTGTCAATAGCTTGCACAAACATCGCCATCTTTACTTGAGGCTAAAAATAGTTCGTGCTGTAAACATTCAGAATTATCATCTGTCTCTCCTCACCGCCAATTGAATTAAGGGTTCACATGATATGTACTTTGTAATTATACCGAGCATGTGTTCACAGAAAAGAGTTCTGTGGGAAATGCTGTTATATATAGGGAGTTCTCTTTTTTTTTTTTGTGCGTACTCACAATCTGAAGGATGGATCGGTCACT
>NW_019723312.1:320967-368714 GCF_002891405.2 Cryptotermes secundus | reverse complement strand
TCAACCTTCGGGGCCTGCGACACACGTGGGATGTCCTGTGTGCGTCGCAGTAGGATTCATTCATTGTTGGAGGAGGTGGGTTTCCCCATGCACTTAGACCAGTTATTGGTCCACTGGGCATCCCCCTTTAATTTCTACTGTCCCCATACCCTACCGGTACTGGTGGTCGTTATCAGCCCCTTTCTACCAGCGAGGTCGGCCCTCTACGGGCAGTGGTATCTGATAATTAGTCCCTTTCTGTCAGCGAGGTCGATCCTCATCTGGCAGTGGTACCTAATACTTTCCCCAACTACCGGAGGCATTGGAAACTACTTGGGCGGGAAAATTTGCCTAATTTAGCTCAGAGGTCTCCTAGAGACATGAGGTTCTTTTACGTGCCGTAAATCTACGACACGGGACCCACGGCTTAAAGTCCCTGCCGGAGGACTTGTTCTCTGAATTTTTCCGCCCTTAAAAATTCCACGACCTCCGCCGGGTTTGAACCCGCGTACCTTGAGTCATGAGGTGGGAACGTTACAGTATGATTAGTATGCAGATTTTAAATTAATAATAATAGTCTTGTGTGGGATTCGAACCCACGATCCCGGAAGTCCCAGTGATGATGATGATGATGATGATGATGATGATGATGAACAAAATTTGGAGATTTTTATGTTAAGACAAGTGTTACATATAAGAGTTTATCGATTGCTCTGCAGCCCTTTGTTCGGCATTGGTTGCTTTCTCAGTGCCGTAATCCTATACATAAACAGTAAGATTCCTTGGACGGGGGATCAGCCCACCGTAAAGGTTCGGCCACACAGAGCTCTACGCTATGTTCACTACGTACGCTACATACGCTGTGTACACTCTGCGACGCAGCTAACATGGGGAACATAGCGTACGTAGCGTGCATCGCGTACGTAGCGCTCTGTGTGGCCCAACCCTAAGGCCTTTACCTTAACACTTACCTTAACACACTGCTTTAATCCACGCGCGGTCACTTTAATCGGAATTCTGAAGGGTTAAGTGTCACTGTGTAATTTGCGCTCCATGTCACGTCACACGTACCGATGTAAATAACACGCAGGAAGTGTTTAGTTCATGTTTGATTTAAGGTCTGTCATTATGCCACCACTCTGAATAAACAGCTGAAAAAGCGATTAGTGACCCATTTATCTTAGCGAGGGAGGGTTCAATTTCTGCAATGAAACCAGCCGCGCGCCCCACGCCGCTTTCCCTTGCGGCTCCGAGATCAAAGTCATGGAAATCTGCAATGGAAATTGCAGTGCTGAATTGTGTGACGTATACTGCCATAAGCGTTCCTGGAAAGCGGATAATCTAACGCTCCAGTAACCTGCTCTTCATGTAAAGAACGTTGCCAAGGCAACCCGAAGGAAGGATACTTCTCGTGACACTTGAATTACGACTTGTCAGCAACTCAGTGACGAGCCCCCGAGCTTTCTTCTATTTAGATCTTAGCTGAATTTTCTTACGTACGGAAAGGAAAATGGCGTTGAGATCACGACGTGTGCCCTCTTTTCTTTTTTCTTTTTATCCAGTCGATTTTCACGAAACATGGCACAGCAGTTAATCCATTACGGGTAACCCCAGCTTCGTATTTTTTTTAATTCCCTACAATTGGTAATAAGAATATGGCGTTCGCGTGAACTTATGAGGTGGGGAAACGACACTAGCGCCATTCAGTTTAGGATCCGGAAATGATGTAATCTGTATGGTAACAGATGAACTCGACGAATTTAAGCACAACGCCATGAAGGAGTATGGGGAAGTGGATGTATAGTTCCATACTTTCATGACCACAACACTAGCTGGAGGTGAATGGTTAGCTTCACGCCCCGGTCGCTTTACTCCCGCGGGGAGAGCCCCCGGTACCCATTGGATAGGAGGTTGGGTGGACCCCAGAGCCGGTCTGGACGACGTGGAGAAGAGAAAATTCTTGACCCTACCGGAACTCGAACTCCGACCCCTCGGTCGTCCATCCCGTAGCCAGTCGCTATACCGGCTCCTTTAAAGCAAGCAATACACATAACAATCATTGCACTTTAAATGATTGACGCAATGATCTCCCCTGCCACAGGGCAGTGCTCAGCTGTGACGCTCTGCCGATAGATAAGCCAGCATTGGCGAGCACAGACACCAGCAGCTTGCTGGCTGGCTGGGGTACCGGATGCGCGGCTCATTATCATTAGTCACGTAGGAAACTACTGCTTATCGTCTCGTGCTTGGTATTTCGCCGTCGAAGTGAAATTCCACCCCCACCCCCACTTTCCCCGGACTTCGCTTTATGACGTGCTTGCCGGTCAGAGTGGCCGCACGGCCTAAGGCATGGGCCGTCTTCTCTCTCTCAAACGCTGGGATCGTGGGTACGAATCTCACTCGAGGCATGGATGTATGTTTACATTTATTCTGTGTTTGTGTTGTCCTGCGTAGGTAGCGAATTTGCGACTGGCTGATCCCCGTCAAAGGACTCCTACCGTCTGTTTAAGATTACAAAACTGAACTGAAACGAAAGGTTTCTCGGATGCCCTACACTCCAAGCGATAGCAACAGGAACCAAAGATAGATAGGTAGATGGGTAGGTGGGTACGTAGGGAGGTAGGTAGGTGGGTAGGAAGGTAGGTATGTAGGTGGGTGGGTAGGTGTGTAGGTAGGGAGAAGGGTAGGTAGGTAGGTAGGTGACATATTTGAATCACTGGCAATTAACGGTTACGGTATGAACAAAAGAACATAATAAATTATCTTCATGCCCGAAAGGGGCTGTAAGATGTGCGGCCCCCAAAATCGTGCCTCAACACTCGGCAGTTTGGATCTCGCTGCCCCTGACTACAGGTCTCGAATACATAACCGTCTGTTACGGTGCTGCGTGAACAGTCGATATATGTGTAACTGTTCAAGGCACTTCTCGTTGTTGTGAAACTGGATGTTCATCATCGTCATCATAAAAGGATGCCATTGCACCCTACTCCGAATACCCTAATAGCGGCATTAGAAACAGCACGTAATGTCTCTTTCTTATCAACAGTTTGGGAACTGTACAGTGAAATAGCTCTGTCTCGGAAACCGTTCTGAACAGGACACATGTACATATACACTTTCGTGCTTAGAATGACCGATACTGTGACCTCCCAGAATACTGACCTTTCCTCCTGGGGCACCCTGTATAGTCTGCGCTACTGACAGCGTCCTTAAGTGAACCGTAAATAAAATGAAAACAACTTCGTATCAGAATGAATAACTCACCACTACGATTTCAAATCGAAACTCAGTATGCATTTCTTGTATCTCCGTGCACGTTTCACGTAATTCCCTCGCGACACCCGTGTCCTCATGATCCTGACAAAACTCATGGAGCAGAATTCTTGAGAACCTGGACATTACTCAGATCGGTCAAGGAATGACCGCCCCCTGTGTAACATTCGAAATTTTCAACTTCAACTAAAACTACAAAATATTATCCAATAATAATAATAATAATAATAATAATAATAATAATAATAATAATATACGAGCTATAATATCGTAGTATTTAATATTGTGACATGACTCCTGAATGTCGGAATAGTGGAGCCAGAGGAGACGTCCATTGCTAGGCATCAGAAATTGTGAACTACGGACCCATCCTCACGTCAGAGAGGATGACACATAAGGACAATAGCGGCAAGGGTCAAGTTAAAAAGAAATGCTTGGTCGTTAAGTCTCGAGGGGCGTGTCGCCAAGACGAACTGATTGACAGTAACTCTGACTCTAAAGGGTTCACGCGTCTCTCTACTGCGCATGTGCGGAAGCGAATTTTCCAAGTTTTACTTTGTGCTTATTGAATTGCAGTCTGCTAGTTATTTGAAATGATCCCTATTGATTAAGAGAGCGTATAGAGCAGTCGGTATAGCGACTGGCTACGGGCTGGAAAACCAAGGAGTCCGAATTCGAGTCCCGGTGGGGGCAAGAATTTTCACTTATCCATGTCTTCCAAACCGGCTCTGGGATTCACCCAACCTCTTACCCAATGGGTTCAGGCGGATTTCCACTGGGGATAAATCGGCAGAAGCGTGAAGCTGACCATTCACCTCCAGCTATTGCCGAGGTCAAGAAAATGTGTATCTATACATCCACTCCCCCCATACACCTTCATGGCATAGTGCTTAGTTAGTTAAGGACAGGGACAGCTTTATCTTTTTACCCTTTGTGTGACATAGCCTATACACGCGTTTATCTTTGTGTAGACAGTGAAAGGGTGTAGACTCAACGCTTACAAATTATATAGAATATTGTCGCTTCATAATAACATTTTGTAAAGCAAAACATAGGTGCAGATTTATTACACACACTGTAGCGTACACGCTTGACAGATCGCAGCTTTGTGTTATCGTAAAATAAACATTCCAGAAAAATTATGTGCTTTAAGCATAAAGGGTATATTCATCCGTGACAAGCACGGGAATGTGAGTTGTACAAATTGAGGAAATGTAATAAAATCCATAGGGGCTAATTTTGAAAAAGAAAAACGTATGATTGAGACCCAACAGGTGCCCTTTTATTCGAACGAAACAATTTTTGGGTCACCGCCTCTGTCTGTGATTACAGTATGATCAAAAACTTTGAAACCGTTTTGAGTGCCATCTCTAGTGTCCCTACTTTAGGAGCTCAAGTGTTCATACGTACTGAATAGTAGTAAAATTGTATAATTATTGAGGCGGTAACCTGGCCCGTACACTAACACAGACTCTAATCTTGACACTTGCGGGATCGGGAGGAAGGGGCGGAAACAGACTTGCGTCAGTTCAGAACGTACTGGTGTAGTGCTCAGCTGGACTGAACTAAAGCAGTTGTGTTTGTATCTCGACAGAGCATCGTCTCAGCAGTCAAACTGGCACCCAGCACAGTAATGAACCTTCGGGTTGTGAAAGAAAAATGCGTGGCCTGTAGTCCGCAAGCAAACTATACCGACCGAGCTACTACCGCTTGTCGGCCAAGTTAGTGCCAACTTTTGCGGATAGAGAGTGTCCGTGTGGTCAGCGACACGAATCCCCACGGCCGTTAATTTCGGTTTTTTAGACCGGAGCCGCTATTTCCTTGAAATAGCTCCTCAATTATCATCACGAGGCTGAGTGGACCCCGTTCCAGACCCACTACTTGTCTGAAAAAAATCTGGTAGCGCCGGGAATCGAACCCGGACCTTTGGATCTGTGGCCAGGAACGCTGACCACTAGAGCACAGAGAAAAGGCGGAAAATTTGTAGGCTGTCGGAGTGACTATCAGCTTCTCAAGAAAGACCCTGCTCCCTGGCGTGAGTTCTTTATTAGAACGATAACATCAAGGACAGAGAGATGCATAGAGCATAAAGTCATGAAGGGGGGGGGGAGATGAGAAATGTATGTAAAATTGAATTGGAAAAATGGAAGGAAGACACCTTTTGGGAGACCTGGGAATGGATGGTATCATATTATTAAAATGTATCTTAAAAAAATAGCTTGTGGTCTGGATTATTCTGGCTCAAGGTAGAGACCAGTGGTGATCTCTTTTGAGCACGAAAATGAATTTTCATGTTCCATTAAGGTGAGTCAGTTTCTTGAAAAGCTTCAGTTCCATTGCAGAAACAGTCTGGACCGTGTACTTTGTGGCCACAGCATATGATACCGGTTTGTGTCATGCGAACCTGGCGATAAAAGCATTCCTGGATATTCATGATATTAATGAAATGTCTTTCAGTTTTCAGTCACATAAATAACCTCACTAGTTGATACAGCGTGGATGTGTCGAGGTTCAGGAGATTATATGTCACTTTCTCAGTGAATATATCGAAACTGTTTTCGAGTCCGGACAGCTCAGCCGGCATAGCGACAGGCCACGAGCTGGATGGTTTCGGTTTGATTCCGGCTCGGGGCAACAGATTTTTCTCTTCTCCACAGCAACCAGACTGGCCCTCGGGCCCACCCAGCCTCGTAGCCAGTGGGTACATAGGGTTTGTTCCCGGGATGTAAAGCGGCCGTTGCCTTGAAGCTGACTACTTACATCCATCTAGTGCCGAGATCAAGGATCTTCACATCCCAACACGTCTTCATGGCGCAGCGCTTAATTCCTTAACTTATCTGGTCTTACCGATTTGTTCCAGGCGACAGGTACGAGAGCTGACACTTTGTCATTGGCCCAACTCCAGCTTCGACCCTCAGATCATCCAGTTCCGTTTCCCGGAGCTGAGGAACCTGACGTTGAGGGACAGCGACGTCAGCCAGCTGAAGGAGTTCGGTGGTGAACTGAAGGAGCTGCAGGTACGAGTACTTGTGTGTGACAGGTGGCTTGCGCTACGTGCTCCAGTCACAGCACAGCGGCCCCTTGTGCCTTGCCTCCTAGGACCCGGGATAGCGACTGACTACTGGCCCAGGGGCGGGGGGTTCGAGTCCCGGTAGGGCCAAGGATTTTCTTTTCACTGTGTCGTCCAGACCGGATTTGGGGCCCAACCCAGCCTCCTATCCAATGGGTACTGAGGGCTCTTTCCCTGGGAGTAAAGCAGCCGAGACGTAAAACTGACCACTTACCTCCAATTAGTGTTGAGATCAAGAAAACGTGGATGTATATAACAATCCCCCCTACGCCTTCATGGTATAGTGCTTAAATAGTTAAGCACAGGGACAACTTCATCTTTTAGTTGCCTTCGTGTCTCGCTTCAGTAATCCCAATAGTAATACTGGCTGTGAAGAAGTATAGGGTTATCATATGTCTGATATGGGTGTCGAACTTGGTCACTCTCCTGAGGGAAGAATATTGAGTAGGGGTGTCTGATAACAGGATGCTGAAGAGAATATTTGTACGGACCTAAGAGAGAGGAAGTGTTAAACGAACGCAGAAGATTACACACTAGAAGCTTCAGAATTTATACTCTTCGCCAAGCATTTTGAGAACTGTCGAAGCAAGAAAGATAAGACGGACAGGGCACGTGACATGTACTGGTAGTTAAGAAATACACACAGAATTTTAGCCGGAAAATCTTAAATTTGAGATAATTTGGAATATCTTGTCTTAGATAGGAACATAATATATATATATTTTTTTTAAGGACATGGAGGGCACGCGGTAGCGTAGTTAGTTGAGGCACTATGCTACAAGCCGGAAGATCGAGGGTTCAAGTCCCGATGAGGTCATTGAATTTTTTCAATTGACCTAATCCTTCCAGCCGCACTATGGCCCTGAGGTCGACTCAGCCTCTAACAGAAATGAGTATCAGGAATCTTCCTGGGGGTAAAGGGCGGCCGGCGCGTAAGTCTGACAACCTTACCGCCATCTGTGAGCCGACTGTCTAGAAAATGTGGGAGCCTCGACGTCTCACAACCCTGTGGGCCTTCTCGGCCTGTTACAGGGATAGCTTTACTTTTTCTTTTTACTTTACTTAAAGACATGAGATTTGAGTGCGTAGTTGAAAAATTAAGTTATAAGTCGTCCCTGTGCTTGTTGAGCATCATCCCATTAAGACGTAGGGCGGTGGAGTATAGCTCCACTATTCTTTACCTCGTTGTTAGATAGAGGTGAGTGTTTAGATTCACGTCTCGACCGCTTTATCCCCAACGAAACATAGTTGGGAGGTTCGAGAACCGGTTTGAGCACTGTAGAGACGAGAAAACATCTATTTCCCGTGCCAGGAACTGAATCCCGGCCAACTAGCCCGTCGAGGATATGACGGCGTTATTGGATTCAGCTGCCTCTGAATAGGGATCAGTGGTGAGCTCTTGTGCACACGACAAGTATTTCTCGGGTTCGTTTCCTCAGTGACTATCCGCTCCTGGCGCAGGAAGCCAGACAAGTGTGGCTGCAGCTTCAGCTGCGGTTAAGTCTTCTAGCGGTAACTCCGCCATTACCAGTTCGCAACTCCCTGGAGCTGCTCGCTAATGGCTTTCCGCTGTCACCACACGTCTCCAGCGCCCTTCTTCGCGTTAATCCTAACCACACACGTCTAGAAACGTAAGGGAAGAGCAGACACCCCACGTCGGGTCACTGTGATGCAGTTTGCTAAGCCACTGTACAGTAACGCCGGCTGGTGTGGGCGCCTGCCTCTGCCAGGAATCGATTCCCATCTCCTCAACCGTCCAACCCGTAGCCTACTCGCTCTACCGACTGAGCTGTCAGATGGCAGGATAATAGTAAAGTGGGTCTTCAAAACAAATGGGAACAGAAGCATTGAATGCAAGTAACTAACTTCATGGAGCTTAGCTCCTCTTGAGAAGCCGCCAGTTGCGGACCTACTCAAGAATTTTCCAGCCCTTTATGGAACTCGAGGGTTCATGACCGTGTTCACAAGAGTTCTCCTCCTGAGCCAGATCAATCCAGTCCTTATGACCCCATGATATCGCTATAAGATTCGTTTTAATATTATCCACCCACCTACGCCTTGGTCTTCCTAGTGGTCTCTTTCCTTCTGGCTTTCCTGCCAATATCCTATATGCATTCCTCTTCTCCCTCATTCATGCTACATGCCCTGCCCATCTCATCCTCCTTGACCTGATCATTCTAATTATACTTGGAGAAGAGTACAAGTTATGAAGCTCCTCATTATGCAGTTTTCTCCAACCTCCTGTCACTTCATCCCTCTTCGGTCCAAATATTCTCCTCAACACCCTGTTCTCAAACACCCTCAGTCTGTCTTCCTCCCTTAATGTCAGAGGCCAAGTTGACACCCATACAGAACCACAGACAAAATTATAGGTTTGTATATTCTAATTTTTATGTTTTTGGACAGCAGACGAGAAGACAGAAGGTTCTGGGCTGAATGGTAGCAAGCATTACCCCGAGTTCAATCGCCTCTTAATTTCCTCATGAATCAGGTTTTGATTTGTTTTGTTCCCAAATATCTGAACTGTGCCACATTTTCAAAACATCTGTTAGCTATCTTTACGTCATGATTTTGCCATGCAATATATTACTGACCTTCGTCAATTTAAAGAAACCTATTTTTTCTTTTATAATTTTTAATTTTTAATCGTAAAATCTTTAAAAGGAGTAGCAACTTGGAAGACTTAGACATCGATGGGAGGAAACCATAAATATGGATTCTAAGCCAATAGGATGAGAGTGTGTGAACTGGATATATTTCGCTGCGCATATGGATCAGCGACGGGATGTTGTGAATATGGTAACGAACTTTCGGGTTCGATGAAAAGTGTGGATTTTCTTGACTCACTGAGCAACTGTCAGTTGCTCGAGAGAGTTCGTTTGGTGATGCCTGGTATGTCCTCTCTCAAGGAGCTGAACGTGTCCGGCTTGAGGCTGGACTCAGTCGTGGACTCCACGTTCTCGCGGCTGAAGAAGCTCAGGGTTCTGGATTTGCGAGGGAACAACTTGAAGCAGCTTGGGCACAGCGTTCTGGCCAGCCCACCGGCCCTGCGGGAGGTGTTCCTGTCTGGTAAGCCGTAACTAGCTCCTACCCAAGAAGCTGGTATTTGCTTACCTGGTCACAAAATTCTTCGCCTATTATAAAGGCCGAAGGTTCAAATACCAGTCCCTATCCCGAGCCAGATCAATCCAATGCACTCATTCACAGAGCAGGGTCCAGGTTTAGCAACTCACAATAGATCGCCACGGCAAGTGAAAACTGAATTTGTGACGAAATTTTTTCCATTTGCGTGGCTCTCAACTCCTCAAGAAAGGCAAATTAGTTACGTTACTCATGGATTTTAGCGTTGTTTTGGTGCATACAGTGTTTAACCAAGGCATACTGAAGCCACGTAAAGGCGCCCCAACGTTGGTGGGGATGACGGCGTTCGTAACCTCCTCCCTCCTGTCTGTACTCCCCTCCAGCGCTCACCAAGACGTGTTCCACTCAAGGCCCGTATCTCTGGTACAATATTAAAATGGATCTCAGATAGGATAGGATGTTATGGATTGGATTGATCTGGCTCATGATATGGACCAGTGGAGGGCTCTTATGAACACGGTAATGAACCTTCGGGTTCCACAAGTTCTTGAGTAGCTTCACAATTAGCGGCTTCTCGAGGCTCTTAGAACTCAATGAGTGAGTGAGTGAGTGAGTGAGTGGGGTTATTGCAAGGATTTTCACTGTTGAGATTCATGTGAGGGGAATATTTAGACAACTGGTGGGAGCATAAGGAAGGGGAATTGCAACAGCCCTCTGTTGGGCCTTGGTCGCTTTTTCAGTTTCTTGATCCTACACACAGTCTCCTTGGACGGGGGATCAGCCCATCACAAGGCCGCTGCCTACAAACAGAATAAACGCACACACAGACGGCCACTGTTCCCACGTGGTCACCCATCCAAATACTAACCATGCCCAATGTTGCTTAACTTCCGTGATCGGACGATAACCGCCTTTTCAACAAGGTTGGTGTAAAATAGTAACACTTACTTACTTACTCATGGAGCTGAGGCCTTCTTGAGGAGAAGCCAAATCTGCAGCTACTCAAGAATTTCCCAGCATTTTATGGAACCCGAAGGTTCATCACCGTGTTCACAAGAGCCCTCCACTGGTCCCTATCCTGAGCCAGATCAATCCAATCCATCCCATCCTATCCATTTTAATATTGTCCACCGAACGCCTTGGTCTTCCCAGAGGTCTCCTTCCTTCTGGCTTTCCCACCAATATCCTATATGCATTCCTTTTCTCCCCCATTCGTGCTACATGCCCTACCCACCTCATCCCCCTTGATTTGATCATTCTAATTGTACTTGGAGAAGGGTACAAGTTCTGCAGCTCCTCATCGCTTACAATATTCGTCTATATAGAAGGAGATTCTGACTTCCACGCCTTCGTTCGAATTGCCAGACTCCATAGCAGAGACCAAAGGGCCGAGCCTGTGTACGAACCGTGCCGAGCGGTGAGATCTGTATTAGCGAGTGTTCCCGCATGCTAATGAGAGCATTAGCACCAACATGCAACTGATTATGACTTTGTTATGGTATTTGCAAGGCAAGCCATATTCGTACCATCCGTACACGCTTACCGGATTGGCCGATCTGAACGCTCTCTCACGGGAAAATTAATGAATAACTTTACTACATACGGCACATGCGGGTCAGGTTCGAATCTGGGCAGAGGTGTTGTGGTTGATGTTCTTCACGTTTCATCTATCGCTTCTTGATGTACTGGCCTTAAGATCTGTGGGTTAAGATCACAAATTAAGCTCCTTCCTCTGTATCTGTTGGGCACGCGGTAGTGTAGTTAGTTGAGGCAACATGTTACAAGCCGGAAGGTCGCGGGTTCGATTCCTGATGTAATCGGTTTTTTTTTTCAATTTATCTAATCCTTCCAGTCGCAATATGGTCCTGGGTTCCACTCAGCCTCTAACAGAAATGAGTATCAGGAAGCTTCCTGGCAGGTAAAGGGCAGCCGGCGCGTATGCCTGACAGCCTTACCGCCATCTGTGAGCCGACTGTCTAGTAAATGTGGGAGCCTCGACGTCTCGCAAGACTGTTACAGGGATAGCTTTACCTCTGTATCTTTTCCAGTCACGTGTTTTGCCCTGTGTCTACTTTATATTGTGACATGACGTCAGAAGGCTGAAATAATGGAGCCACAGAGACGTCCATTGCTAAGCAATGGCTCGGTAAACACGTTCCCGCGGCAAAGAATACGCAACCAACAATCGCGAGATTCTTGGACTATAACAATGGAAACGGTTTTTTTCTGTTGGGTTCGCCCTGAGGCTATATAACGAGGATCCAAGAGAAGAGATGGCAGCGTGACAGTTGACAGATGGCACTTGCAGGAGAGAACTGGATTGAGAGTTCCGGAGTGGTAGCTGGCATGCAGTTATCTACGAGAGTTGGCGAAGGAACGATGTGATCGCGGGAAGCTGAGGAATCTCCACTGTTAGAAGCCGTTGCCAGGGAACGGCTGGTTAAGCCACAGCAGGCTGGAAAAGTCCTAGCGGGTGCTGTAATGAAATGTAAACTGCGGAGATCAGCGGTAGCGCTGTAATTACTTGTAGCCCCGAGTTGTGTGTATAAGTGGCCAATAAATCCACACACCAATCCCTACCCCGCCTAATAGTCACCCCTACACGTGACAATATAAAGAGAGCCGGTATGGCTCAGTCGGTGTAGAGATTAGTCTAAGAGCTGGACAAGCAAAGGATCAGTGGTTCGAATCCTGTTAGCGCTCGAGAGAACTTGTTCGTTTATAGAGAAGAGAATTACGCAGTAGTAAAAGGAAACATTTTACTGGACTTGGCCATTAGTTTGGGCAATATACGTTGCCTAGAGTTTAGTCAAACAAAACGTTTCGGAAACTGAATGTGTTTCCATCATCGGGTATAAGGGAAGAAGTCGCCTACTCAGTTCGATTCGCAAGAAATTTCCGGTCTTGATCACGGGGTTTTCTAAAGAGAGAAGCCCAAACCGGTTATAACCGGTTGTAGATCTAAAGGATTCTGAATGTTGCAATTAATACATATTTCTATTTTGGATCTTGTCCGTTGGTTATTTTGCGTTCTCCCAGTCACAGCGCTTCTCCATAGGTTGAGTCTAACCCCTTCTATTATAACAGACCAAACTGGGAAACTACCTCTGCTAACCTGATAATGGAAACTGTTCCACCTTCCATACTCAAGACTGTGGAAGACGCCCCATACATTGATCGCTTTCCCTGAAGCACAGCATCGCTATACACAGTCAAGACTTGTCTTGAGTGTTTTAGTTACGGAAACATCTGTACCGACACTTGTGTGCAAATGGATATACCAAACAAGTTGGACTAACAAATGCTGTCTTGCCAGAAGTGAATAAATATTTATCACAAACGTCACAGAGAGGTTAATTAACAGTTGTCCACAGGTCAGCCGTCTTCAGAATTGCTGCTAACACCACAGGGAATATCAAATTAACAAGGAACTGAAAACTTTGACGTTATTTGAAATGAATGGAGCGGATGGGGCAATTGCATCGTGTTCGTAGGTTGCGAGATTCAAATTTTGGCCTGGAGACCATCTGTCCTAAGTGAGGTTATATGTGGTTTTCCTCATGCCCTCCAGAGAGGTTCAGAAAGACGTAAATTTGCGTTGGCGGGATTGAGTTCTTCACTGCCTGAGGATGTGTGATTTAATGGCACCGCGGGTGGAAGTGAAGGGTTGTGCGTGCAGAAGGGCTCTGTGGGGGAGCACTTCTCTCTGACCCTTCCTTCAACCCCCACCGAACCGGGAAGCATAACGCATTAGCTCCATAAGGGTGGGTGGGTTGGAATTCAGGTTAGGAAGTTTAAGGGGATACAACTGTAAGTTGTATCAGTACAAGTGAATATAAGGATGTACTTGGGCTTGGGATAAACGTGTTTTCCTAACGTAATTAACGATTTTGCGTGCTATGTTGATACTAATATTCATTTCTTGCTGATAAAAATTACTTCCAATTCAGTCATAATGTTAAGAAGTTGATCACATTTCAGATATACTGCATAGCAGAATACAGTCTCTGGGCTGTAATACCGTGTGAACCGGAGACAGATTGACGTTTCGGAGTAAAATATCGACTCCATCTCCACGGTCGAAGGATAAGCCAAACAATAAAGCAGCAAAAATAGAAGGCAAGCAGAGCTCTGCTTGAAAATGGAGGTGTTAGGTTCTTCCGAAACGACAGACTGTCTCGTAACTGACTTCTTATATGTAAGATTTGAGGCTTTCACGGCGGTGACTATGAAGAAAGCAGTCTTCTTGGATTTGGCACCGTGTATATGTGGCGTTAACACCACATATACACGGTGCCAAATCCCAGAAGACTGCTTTCCTCAAATGCTGATATAGTTCAGAAGAGCAATGTTCGTAGTTAGTACCGTGAGAAAACCCAATCCAACATACTGATTAAAATTTGATATTAATTTTCGTAGATCTGATTAAATTTGCCCTATATTAAATAGAAATTGCAATTATGATATTATTTATTTATTTAGTTTTGCCGCTTCGCAAACCTAAAGAGCGCCTATTGAAATGTGCCCATCTTTATGCAGCAAAGATTTCGTTAAACGCTGAACAAATTTTCGTGAAATTTGATATTTGGAAGTGTTACTAAAATGTATCGATACATTCCAATTTCGGTAAAAATCGATGAAAGATAACAGTTTCGAATTTCTGGAGCAACTTGAGCTTGAGCTCGCTTAATATTTATCAGAGCGAAATATGTGTTACTCACAGAAATATGAAATATTACATTTCATGCCCGGTATACTTCTCCTTGCGACTTTCGAGATCGTTGGACGTGAGTTGTTAGGCTACAGATGCGTTTCCCAACTTGTATATTAACAATGTGAAGAATAGAGCCGAACTCACGCGAAGTTTATCGAACAATGAACAACGATTTCCAGAACTCAAGTCATGAAACTTTTTCTTCAAGAGAGGGACAGAGATGGACGACAATTTTTGAACCTTGTGGGTTCCGCGAGCTTGACCCACTGTGCCCCAGATCGCGTGCAGCCTTCACCCGATGTTAGGGGGACAGTAGACCCACCCATTCTTCAGATGAATAGTCCGTTACGAAATTGTGTAAATATGGGACTGCCAACTGACGTATCGACAGACACACTGTGATTTACCGGTGTTAACACTTGAGTCTAAATATGCAAATAGGTAGCACAAGTCTTTCATGTATGACTAGGTTAACTCTTTAAAGGCTAAATTTCTTCGACATAATATAAAAATCCAGCCCGTACCTCACAGGAAACACATTACGTCTCCGCTACAAATCCCAACCGGTTAATGCTGTTTGGGGAAATAGTCGCTGTTTATTGTGAGAACCATACGGAACAAATAAGTACACTGTGTGGGCAGAGTGCAGAGTTTTAGTGTGTTAAAGCAAGTGGTACATATAGTAACCACTGGGCTTTCAAGGTTGTGTGGAACATACACCGCTGTATATACCATATTGCCGAAAGTATCGGCTTCACTCCTACTTCATATAGGGAGTTTCAGGGTTCATACCTCAACCCAAAACCTACTGTCCTGGTTTTCCTCAGGTGTGCCGAGGAAAACTGCGGAAAGCGGAAAGCTTCACTGAGTTCTGAAACTGACTAGGCTATGCCCACTGAAGTTTCAACGGTACGGATAATAATACAAGCGGAATATCTGCGGTGTTGCACTGAACTGCACAAGTTATGTATATCGGTCGGTCGGTCGGGTAAATTGCTACTAGCTCTCGCCAGCACAGCAGTTTCTTGGTTCCGAGTCCAGCGGGACTCATGACTATATTTTACTCTCTCTCTCTCTCTGTTATGTATAAATATAACAATTCCCATTTGTGTTTGCTACCGCGGACCTAATAGAGAACGCTCAAGTATATTGTGAAATTCACTCTGTGCTCTTACGAATATGTACAGTAGCAACGGCTGTTCAAATGCTGTATAAGTATTGAGGTGCAATTCGAAGCCTCGTTCCCAGTGCTTGTCAGTGGGCTCTGTTTGCTACCTGTTTCATGCTGGTTTCTCGTTAGGCTTATGCTTTCACCCTGAAGATGGAGGTGGCACATGTTTGTCCGTAGCGTCGGTTACCTTCCAACGGACAACACGGCGTTATATTCCAGGAGACAGAACTCTTCAAATCCACCTCTAAGAGAACCGTAAACCTACATGAGCAAACTTTCTGCTTCAAGCATTTAGTTCAGTCTCTAACAGAAATGAGTGTACCAGGAATCTTCCTGCGGGTAAAGAGCGGCCGGCCCATAAGGCTGACCTCACCGCCATCTGTGAGCGGAGTGTCTAGAAGATGCGGGAGCTTCGACGTCTCACAACCCTTTGGGCCTCCACGGCCTGTTACAGGGATAGATTTACCTTTTCATATATTGTGGTACTGACTGCTTGTGGACTATAAAACGGAGTCTGGCCGCATGCAAGCATACTCTGTTTATCAAGGTCGGATTCAAATTCATCAGTTAATATTCTGCACAGCAATCAAGTGAATTGTGTAATGTTTGAATTGGTAGATCACAACCGTTTCATGTATATTTTTGTGGATTAGATCATACACCAACACATATCTGTGTAATCAATTTGCCCATAACCAAGCGAAATGTGACTTCGTTTCCTGTCACCAGAATGCGCTCTTGACAATTAACGCTTCTGCTGTGACGTCATAAGGACACAAATATTCTGCCGCAATTAACGAGTGGGACCGATGCCGTAAGGGCCTATGTATGTTTGTAAACAGACCGCTGAAGTCATTACGAAGCCGCCAGCCAATGGCTGTCGTGTATGTGGACAGTGTGGAACTTCTAATGAGCGGACAGCAGTCTGCTAACGGTACAAGCAAAGCCCTCCACTGGACACGATCCTGAGCCAGTTCCATCCACCTCCCATCCTCAAAACCTGTTTTCCTGAGATCCATCTTACTAATTAACTAACTCTGGTAGCAGAACCCGAAGGTTCAACACCGCTAATACCAAAGCCCGCAACTGGACACGATCCTGAGCCAGTTCCATCCACTCCCATCCTCACAGCCCACTTCCCTAAGATCCATCTTACTAATTAACTGACTCTGGTAGCAGAACCCGAAGGTTCAACGCCGCTAATACCAAAGCCCGCAACTGGACACGATCCTGAGCCAGTTCCATCCACTCCCATCCTCACAGCCTACTTCCCTAAGACCCGTCTTACTAATTAACTGACTCTGGTAGCAGAACCCGAAGGTTCAACGCCGCTAACACCAAAGCCCGCCACTGGACACGATCCTGAGCCAGTTCCATCCACCTCCCATCCTCACAACCTGTTTTCCTGAGATCCATCTTACTAATTAACTAACTCTGGTAGCAGAACCCGAAGGTTCAACACCGCTAATACCAAAGCCCGTCACTGGACACGATCCTGAGCCAGTTCCATCCACTCCCATCCTCACAGCCCACTTCCCTAAGATCCATCTTACTAATTAACTGACTCTGGTAGCAGAACCCGAAGGTTCAACGCCGCTAATACCAAAGCCCGCCACTGGACACGATCCTGAGCCAGTTCCATCCACCTCCCATCCTCACAGCCAATTTCCTTAAGATTCGTCTTACTAATTAACTAACTAACTTTGGTAGCAGAACCCGAAGGTTCAACACCGCAAATACAAAAGTCCGCCACTCCCATGCAGTCCTACCAATCTGCATTCTTCAGAATGAAACCCCTCTGCTCTGAAGGCTGTATATTTTGTATTTCCAGAGAGTGCCTTTCAGTGCTAATTGGGAAAAGCAAAATCCCGCTGGCGAAGACTGCTAACTTTCTACAATAATGACGTTCGGGAGCGTTCGGAAATGTACGCCCTGCTTAACAGCTATGTTGCGTTCGTCTGCTTTTGTTTAATTTCTCCGAACACCACAAGACTTTCAGAAAAATATACTATACAAAAGAAGATGTTTCTTTCATTCTCTTACAGCTTTCGTTTGAAACATTTTTCGCACCGGTTACGCAAGGAGTGCGCGTCAAATTGCGTGAGGCCTTCATCATGGAAAAGGGTAGGTTATGTGTTCCTCCATCCCTCACGTGCGCGTGGGAAAAAAATTGAAGAAGAAAAAATTTTCCAAATACTGACACCAAAAATTACAATTATTTGAAAACAACGCCCTCTTTATATTTCTGTACACAGATCCACAACTGAAGAACAGCTCATAAGATAAGGTTAAACATAGGTCAGGCTCCCCAACCCCATAGAAAGAAAACCCTTGTGAAGCCCTCATTTGGAATGTCCATAACTTATCTCCAATTTCAACCTGAATTTTAGTGCAATATTCAAATAGAAGAAAAGTAGCATAACTCCCTAATATCAAGTTTTATGAGATTCTCGAGCTCTTTCAAACGTACAGACGGACGAACGATTGTGTATTTAAATAGGCGACCTTCTGGGGTTCTAGCGCTTCGTTCGGCTCAGGTATATTGCTGTTGGGTCCTCGTCAGCATGGTCATTCTTTGTTCCTGATCCCACGAGACTCCCGACCATATTTTCGAAATCGCCTAAGAATGGACTTGTCTGATACGAGAAACTCGCCAGCTTTCTGTTC
Organism: Cryptotermes secundus; assembly: GCF_002891405.2. Lineage (NCBI taxonomy): Eukaryota > Metazoa > Arthropoda > Insecta > Blattodea > Kalotermitidae > Cryptotermes > Cryptotermes secundus. Next base: position 350,759 of record NW_019723312.1, on the reverse strand, counting down.
TATACAGCGGTGGGTTGCACTGGGCTCTTATCATGAATTTTGGACGCCCTTGATGCGGAGTACAAAACTGTTCTGCGACATGGCTCGCAGATAAGCAAAAGATAGGAGCGGATTTCACGCTTTGCGAATCAGGAATCCTAACAACACGTGCTCTGTTCTGTAAATACAGCACGGAATGCGCCAGACATTGATTTCACTCGTGCACAGATCAACAGTAAATGAGACGCCAAGCAGTAACACAGATATGATATTGTTTCTATATATCAAATGCGAATAAAATTTTCGGCTCTAACTTTCTCATTCTTCAGAAGCTGACAGTTGCTCAATCGTTGAAGTTACTTACCTGCTATGGAACCTAAAATTTTTGTCATGTTTACAAGAGTTCTGAGCCAGCATAATCCTATCCACTTCCTCACACTTTACTTAAATTTCATTGCCGTTTTTACAACAGCCTGCCACTGGCCCCTATCCTAAGCCAGGTGTATCCAATCCATACACTCAAACTCTATTTCTGTGAGATCATTTTTAATATTATCCTATGTCTAGGTCTCGCAAGTATTATTTTCCCTTCCGGGTTTTCCGATTAAACTTTACATACACAGGATTTATATTTTCCTGTATAAATGTACATCCTCCGTCCTGAATTGCGGTACTATCCTGGAGTTTGCCTGGGGAAAATCACGACAATTCTCAGCCAGGATAGTCCCGGGACCGGGGTTTGAATATGAAGAGAGAATTCTACTCTCTCAACACAGGTCTCCATCAAACTGAATAACGAATACTTTTTTCAGTTGCAAAGGTTTCCGGCGATCGTGTGGCACTCGAAATTGCTGTTCCTTTTGTGTGTGTGTGTGGGGGGGGGGTTGGTGGGGAGACCGTGTCCATCGTCCGGTATTCTGAAGAACACAAAAGAACACGACGTTTCGGAAACTGGATCTGAGACAGTAAAATGTCATGAGTCCAACGGGACGCGGGCCTGAGAATGACTGCGCTGACGAGGACCAGCAGCAATTGTAAACGAGAGACCCATCCCCTTATCAGAGAGGATGTTACATATGGACTGCAACCGTAAGTTTTCAGTTGGAAAATAAAATTACTGGACGTGAGTCTCAAGGGGCTTGTCACCAAGACGAACTGATTGGCTGTAAGCCGCCAGTCGTAAAGTAACTCTGACTCCAAAGGGTTAAAGAGGTTAATCCGTCGAGGAATTTTTAGATTACAGAACAGTTACTGTAAAAATAAATTATTTTTTAAATTCTCTCTCTTTGAAGACGATTAATGCGACTCACTCCTAATGTCATCGATTTCAACTCCTTCAGAAATGAAATACATGAACACGGCAGTTAGAGCAGGCTGTTGTATTGCCTGGGGTCGTGAAGCGATGAGGAGGAGGAGAGGAAGAAGAAGATAGTGAACTCAGGACGGACACATTCATGGAGCTGTTGCCTAGAAACTCCGTGAAGCTCTTGCAACAGGAGGTAAAATGTAAAGCTATCTCAGTAACATACCGTGGAGGCCCATAGCGGTGTGAAACGTCGAGGCTCCCACATTTCTTAGAAAATCTGCTCACAGATTGCGGTGAGGTTGTCAGCCTTACGCGCCGTCCGCCCTTTATCACCAGGAAGATTCACGGTACTCATTTCTCTTAGAGGCTGAGTCGACCCCAGGTCCATAATGCTATGGAAGGATTAAGTTAACTGAAAAAAAAATCGACCTCATCAAGACTCGATTCCACAACTTTCCGGCTTGTAACATAGTGCCTCAACCAACTACGCTACCGCGTGCTCTCCTTGCAGCAAGAGAATATGGGTTTAATTGCAAAGTGCTGTGGTGCATCCCTTCCTGCTTCAGCAATGGCTGTCCGATTGTCGTTTGTTGATGTCCTCATTCTTTCAGTCTTCATTGTCCTTTGTAATCAGGCCTGCATATCGTTAAGAGGACGTACACAAGGACTACGAACTTGTGTCCTCAATTCGCCACTGATTTCACGTGAAAGAGTGGATTTCAGTGGCGCTCTGATCTCGGAAATATTCCCCTCGTCTGTGGTTCCAGTCTGTAAACAATACATCGCAGTGAACACTGCGGAAAACTGCTTTACGTTACAGATCCACACGTTACATACTCCATTCATAGTTTAGTAGGCAGACATTGATCTGTGGTAAATACCAGAATGTTTTCATTTAATTTGAAACTGTTTAGATGTCTTATTCGAAGCGTAATGCACTACGTCTGTGTCATGTTTATCGCTCGTGAACCTTCAACTTTCGAATAGGGAGTCATGTACACACACGTACAGTTTTGTTTGTGGAGAGGTCATTGGATTTTTCAATTGACCTGATCCTTCCAGCTGTACCGTGGCCCTAGGGTCGACTCAGCCTCTAACAGAAATGAGTACCATGAATATTCCTGAGGTTAAAGGGCGGCCGGCGCGTAAGACTGACAACCAGCAGCCTCCGTAGTCTTCCCACCTCGTGACTCGAAAAGGTACGCGGATTCAAACCCGGCGGAGGTCGTGGAATTTTTAAGGGCGGAAAAGTTCAGGGAACAAGTCCTCCGGGAGGGACTTTAAGCCGTGGGTCCCGTGTCGTAGCTTTACGGCAAGTAAAATAACCTCATGTCACAAGGGGACCACTGAGCCAAATTCAGGACATTTCCCGCCCAACAGTAGTCTCTAACGCCTCTGGTAGATGGTGGAAGCATCGAGATACCGCTGAGCCAGTAGAGGCCGAACTCGCTGGCTGAGTCGGGACTGATGGCACACACCAGTACCGGTAGGGAATATCATAGGGGGACGCACAATGGACCAACATTTGGTCTAAGTGCATGGGGATACCCGCCCTCTCCAATAAAATACAATACAATACAAGACTGACAACCTCACCGCCATCTGTGAGCAGATTGTCTAGAGAAAATGTGAGAGCCTCGACGTCTCACAGGCCTATGGGCCTCCACGGCCTGTTACAGGGAAAGCTTCACATTTTACCTTTAGCCATAGCGGAGAAGCCCACAGCGTCTGAGATCGCCCTCGGCCACTGTCATGTAGAACTTAAGGCCCCCGTAATTAATACACTGCTATTAGAAACGAGTGTTACTAAATGGAAACCGTGAAGATGGCAGCGGAACGATTCCTTCTACTTCATGTGTAAGTTTCATAAAATCTGTAGAATATTGAAGAATGCCGTCTCCTGGGATGTGGCGCCGTGTAGATCTTGTGTGAACCGACGTTTCAGAGGAACGTATCGCCTCCATATTCAGGGTAAAAAATCCCCGAGCGAGAAACCAGCGTGAGCAGGTGTCGGCAGCCACGTGCTCACGCTGGTTTCTCGCTCGCGGACATTTATACCCTGAAGATGGAGGCGATACGATCCCCGTTTCTAACAGTACCTCTATTGATGCGTATCCATTTTCGCTGGAACGTGTTTATCAAGCCGTTGCCTAAAAACGGCTCTACACGCTATAATATGTTCCTCCGAAAGATCGTTTGACTTTCAACGAACTACATGACGTTATGCGTGTTTCACAAGACGGAGATGTTCATGGCGACCGCCTTGAGGACCTCACGTCTTACTCACTTCGCTAACTCTTAATGCATTTTCAAATCAGGAGATGTTTCTACGTCACTTCATTCATGACGGTCACATGATCACCGATCTTGCTGGTGCCTTGGTGTGAGAAACACACAGTAGTAACGACCCCCTTTTGACTCCCTGCCGAATGATAAACAGTCTTTCAGACTTCCTGATAACCCCCATGCAAATAGTTCGTTATACGAAAATGTCTTGTTATTTTTAGAACACGGAAAATAACTGTTAAAGTGTTTACATAAAAAAGTGGGACGTTCAGATGACCCCTCAAAGACAGGCGTCAGAGACACAAGGCTGAAATGACCATCGCCGTATCGCCCGGTTGGTACCCCTGACTGCTGTTAAAATATTACCGCCATACTGCCTGTCACATCACCGCTGCCAACCTTAGAAGTTGAAGACAATGATTTCAGACATGTTAAAACGACGTGGCAGTGTATTTTACACTTATTCGGGTCACCTGATAATACGTAAGTAGATGACGTGCAAGAACTTTGGCATATGGTCGGGCATGAAAGTAGAATGCATGGGGAAGCAGCTCCGTTGTGTTGGTACCCGTCTCCGCTACCGGGCTATGTGATCCGCACAAAGCCAGGCAGCGGTATGACCTGCTTCACCTTTGCCCGCCTTGTTCGGGCTACTACGCATGTCAATGTTTGTTACTGGTTCCAAACAACAGAGCAGAGTTTACGAGTTGGAGCGTTTTCAAGTACCAAGGTTTTAATATTTATATTCACCTGCGGTTTGTTTAATGACGCTGCCCACAACTGAGATTATATAGTAGCAGAGACTGGGTGAGAGTGAACAGTGATTTGGAAAGATGTGGAAGGAAGCGGTAGTGGCATATTTTAAGGTATTAATAAAGTATTGCCTGGACAGACTGAAGAAATTTACGGAAACGTAGTCAGGATAATGGATCCACTTGCCGAAACTCGAACCCAACACCCCTTAATTCAAGCTAATGGCGTCATCGGTTCCAAGTCAAAGACAGATTTACTTTAAAACTAGCAGTTTACTGCCAATCAGTTCATCTTGGCGCCAGTCACCTCGAGACTCACGACCAGACTTCTATTTGCAACGGGACCATAGCCATAGCCCTCATGCAGCATCTTCGGAAGATCGCTCCTCCCTATATAGTCTCTGCACGGGCCGCACAGAAAACACCTATTCCCACAGCTCCTCTTTTTTTGCTTGCGTGTCTGTTGCGGCGATCATCTGACCGTTGCTGTGACATTGCGTAGCAACGGGCGTGTTTGCAGAGTCATTTCCTAACAACGGCTATCTCTGTCGGCTTCACAATTCTGGCTTTCAGCAGACATGTCACAACAGTATATTCGCTTCGACCAGTTTTGTAATATGACGAGCTAAGTGGCTACTCCCAGTAATGGCTTTATGCATTAAATTGTTGCCAGGGAAATAAACAGCAGTGAACATGTGAAATGTGGGCATATTTATGGTTGCTTAACAAAGAGAAAATCACTGGGGAAGGAATGTCGAATCCGGTTTACTTTGTAAGGAAATCTGTGGCAATGAGGGCAACGGCAGTGCTCACAAATAATTACGATGATGAGAATAATAAAAATAATTCCATTATTCTTAATCTGCAGCACCAATAGAGTGAGGGGAGCAGACGTCCGGCTCAGTTGGCCCACCTGCGTGTCCTGCAGGAAAACACTGTGCTGCATCTGCAAAGTACTGACTGTATCAGGCTGAGTCAGATAAATGTAAAAGTTTCGCATTGTATCCTGTTTGTATTCAACCTTGTCTTGTCTTATGTCTCTTGTCTTATGGTCGACTTTCCGATACAAATACAGAGCAGGATACTGTCACACTGATACGTATCAGTATACGTGCAATACGTATTGTGTACTTTTTCAAACATGAAACTAATGCAAACGTACATAAAAATTCTGTTCTTACAACATAAAAAACACACTGTCTTCATTAGGAAAACCAACCTGTTAATACTGTTTAAGGAGATAGTCACCCTTTATTGTGAGGCCACGTTACGTCAAGTGTTGACGATTCAGACCTGAAGATTGGAAGTGGTCGGTTCGAATATAGTCCGAAACTTCGGCTAACCTGACAGAAATTTTTCGTGGTTTGCCTCAGTCGGAGCAATTTCTAGGATAGCACCAGACTCTGACTCAGTCCCCTTCGCCGGTGTCTGTGCTAAGTCCGTCGTCTGCGATTTCCCGGTAAATTTTCTCTGCGATGTCTACTTCGCGAGCGTCTATGCTGTAGCCGTGGTCCCTCGCTGCCATTAGGTGTGTTGTGGCCGTCGCCTTTGGATGTACCCTCGCCGTCGGCTGTCCCTGGGTTGTCACACCCGTCGTTGACTGTGCTGTCGCCCTCGCCATCGCTGGTCAGTGGGCTTTCGCTGTCGTTTTTGCCTGGGCTGTGGTCCTCGGCTATCGCTGGGCCGTCACCCTCGCCATTGGATGGTCCTTCTCCGGCGAATGTCTCTGGGTTGTCGTCGACGGCTGTCGCTGCACTGTCATTGTCGGGGGTCACTGGGCTGTCGCCGTCGGCGTTCGCTGGGCTCTCACCCTCGCCCTTGGCCATGTTCCCTCCGTCGTCGGTCGCTGCTCTGTCCCACTCGCCGCTTGCTGCGCTTTCGCCGTGGTCAGTCGCTGAGCTATCAACCTCGACGTTGGGTGTGCTTTCGCCCTCGCCATCGCTGGTCAGTGGGCTTTCGCTGTCCTTCCCTGGGCTGTAGTCCTCGGCTATCCCTGGGCCGTCACCCTCGCCATTGGATGGTCCCTCTCCGGCGACTGTTTCTGGACTGTCGTCGTCGGCTGTCTCTGGACTCTCGTTCTCGGCGGTCAGTGGGCTGTCGCCTTCGGCGTTCGCTGCTGTGTCACACTCGCCGATTGCTGCGCTTTCACCGTGTCCAGTCGCTGAGATATCACCCTCGACGTTGGGTGTGCTGTGGCCGTCGCGGTTTGTTCTCATCTGTGATCAGAGAATTAATATTCATTGTGAGTTTTCTTCGGTTTGAATAACTAAACACAGCAAACTGCTTCACACACGCAACGTATTATGAAGAATATGAACATATGTTAGGAAAGGGCTTGTTGAACACTGCCTAAACATCTGAATGATAAGATGAAACGAATATAACCCATTTCTCGACAACTAATGGTTAAGACAAATTCCGCGTCAACGAACCATCTTGGGGGGATCAAAGCGTTTCCACGAATTAACACAAGACTCCGACACAACGGATTCATGAAAAACAGTGACTAAGCCCTTGAACATGGTGACTTTTAGGATAACCGCGTAGTATTTATAAAAGTCAGTGAATTCATGGGACAGATTTCGTTCAAGGAATTCAGGAAGTCATTCATAAGAAAATTCAGATGGCAATTCTATAGTTGAAGATAAGTTTCGTTACCAAGCAACGACGACTGTGCAGACGTTGAATACTTTATTTTATGTGCTGTATTTCCAGTGATCTATAGTGTTATAATTGCCGGTCACGGTAGCCGAGCGGTCTAAGGCATGTACTGTCTTCGCTCAATTGCAAACCGGGATCGTGGGTTCGAATTCCACTCAGGGCATGTATGTTTAGTTTGTGTGTGTGCGTTTCTCTGTGTTTGTGTACAGGTAGAGGCCTTGCGACGAGCTGATCACCCGCCCAAGGAGTCCTACCGAATGTGTAAGATCTAGAAAACCCGAAGTGAACGGAGAAGTCCATGTAGTGGGGCTACAGTGCCAAGGAAAAAGAAAGAGTTATAATTATTTGTAGTTACTTCTTGTGAGTGTCCAATAATTCTATTTATCTTATCCAGAATCCATTCTTTTTATTCACACCAATCAGGAACATGTGACAGTACGTATTTTGTGTGTGTGTGTGTGTCCCCGTGCCGAGATGCAGCGGTGTTCCATTCACGAGTACATAAGAATACGCCATTAGTCATTATGCTCAGATAAATAAACCCTACAACCTCACACAGTAATTATGAATGCTAATATTGCCATGCGATATGCAGTATATCGCGGTAATCGGGAAGGTCTCTCGCGTTCAAGCCTTACACGTGTATGATGACTTCAAGGTGTGCTACAAATCTGTTATCTTATCAAATTCGTATTAGATGTAATAATTTATTTTTCTTTTGTTTCTAATAATTTCATGAATTTCATATAATATTGTGGCGTATTGACTGGTCACAAACGATGACTCTAAAACAGCAGCATTTGCTTGGTATCGGCCTAATTATACACGCACGCAACAACAAAAAAGCAAGTTTTCTTGATTGTCAGAAGCGGGATGTTACATAAGGACTCTGACAGAAGGACTTCAGTTAAAGGAATTGTGGTCCTGATCGGCGGTAAGCCGCCGGCGTTAATTTAACTTTGACTTTGAATTTTCTCTCATAAATCATGGTCATGAGCCCCATGGGACTCGAAACCAAGTTTCATTGTGCTGTTGAGGGCCAGCAACAGTTTAACAGCCAGCTAAGTTCAGTTGTGAGACAGTGGCCAGTCGGGAATGACGTGAGCATGGAAGCTGAAAAATCTCCACTGTTAGAAGCCATTATCTGGAAACGATTAGTTTAGGCACTACGGTTTGGAATACAGATAGCGTGGATTCTAGTGATGTGTAAATTTTGGAGATTAGCGATGGCGCTACAATTAAGTGTAGTCACGGGTCGTGTGTTAAAGTGGTCAATAAACGAGTCACCAAAACCGATTTCCTTCTATGGTCACTCATAGACGTGACAATTTCTACAACACAACCAATTTGACAATTTTCCAGAAACACATTTTTTTCAGTCAGCAAGATAGGTAGTTAGTTAGTTAGTTAGTAAGTTAGTTATTGGAGAGGGTGGGTTTCCCCATGCACTTAGAACGGTATTGGTCCATTGTGCTTCCCTCCATGATATTCTACCAGTGTCTCTACCCTACCGATATTGGTGCGTACCATCAGTCCCGCCGAGCCAGCGAGTTCGCCCTCCACTAGCTTGGCGGTGTCTATAATGCTTCCCCCATCTATCAGAGGCCTCAGAGACTACTGTTGGGCTGGAAACGTCCTTGAATTTAGCTCAGTGATATGCTTTCGAGACATGAGGTTCTTTTACTTGCCGTGAAGCTACGACACGGGACACACGTCTTAAAGTCCCTCCCGGAGGACTTGTTCCCTCAATTGTTCCTCCCTTAAAAATTCGACGACGCCGCCGGGTATATGAACCCACGTACGACGAGTCATGAGGTGGGAAAGTTACCTCTAGACTACGGAGGCCGCTCAGTCAGCAAGATAATCTGCTTTTTTATTTTCAGTATGAACATGTCTGAAATTTGCTTACCTTCTCGCGTACCCATCTTCTGATCCACTCGAAGCAGCCGCCGGTGGACGAGTCTCGGGAATGTTTCGTGCCTTCTCCCGTCTCTTCTGAGTGACTCAGGACATAAAAGTCCTCTTCCATATCGAAATCATTCTGGAAGGGACAAAGAATTTCATCCAGCTACAGTTTATATTTTAGTCTGAAAGGCTGCTTGTGAATTCTATAAAATTCTTACTTCCAAAATTAGCAAGAAACACATTTTTCAGTCAACATGATAACCTGCCGTTTTAATTTCTGTATGAACATTCTGAAATCTGCTTACTGTGAGGCACAAGCATCTTCGGACCCAACCAAAGCAGCCGCTGCTTGTCGAGTCTCGGGAAAATGTTGCGCTCTCTCGCAGTTCGTCATAAGGGGCGCCGTAGTAATGTTCCGTTTCGGCGGGAAAATTAGGATGGATGTTCCTCTCCTCACCCGACATAGGGAAACCAGGAAGAGGTATGTTGCCAGACATTTCTTGGTTCGTTCACGTTGTTACGTATTAGCTATCTGAAATCAGGACATTTATAAAGCAACTAACAAAATGTCACGTGTATGAGTGACCATAGACGCGGTTAGGATTTGTGAATAGATCTATTGAACAACTACAGGTCGTAACTAAAAATAACTAGGAATAATATCATCACTGACTTACACAATTCAAAATCACTACGTGCTAAGTTTTCTTAGTTTGCTTTTTCACTTCATTTCATTAAATGACATACCACAAATCCATTACAAGGTCATAGAACCCCGGATAAAGTCAGTAGTCCATTATAACAAAACAGTATATGATATAAACAAGTATGGTTCATTATGAATTAGGAATAAGAGATATAGTCTAAATATAAAATTTACAAGTCGCTTTTGAATGCCTGATAATTTAATATGTAGTTCCACATACAATTTGAACGAAGATATTAAAAGTGCATNATACCATTATTTAAAAATTACTCTAATTATAAAATGAATATAAATGAAGAAACTGTAATAAGTGTAATAATAACCTGGAGACTGGGAACCCTTCTGAAATATATAAATTTAGATTTGATAAGGGAAGAAGACGATGAGCTTTTTCCAAGAATTTATGTTATCGAATTTTATGCCCAAGAATTTTACCTCATTTGACTCTAATAAAATTGTATTTTTATATGTAATATTTAATTTGTAAGTAAAATTTTGTTTAGCTAAGTTATGCACTCTGCAGATATTGTCATATTTTAAGGAAAGCATGTTTAAATTAATTAATTCATTCATTAATCTAACCACTATATTGAGTTTCCTTTCCAGATATATAAAAATTAATTCACTAATTATTACCCTCATATCCCAGGTAAATAGCACAGCAGAAGTGTTCCATGTGTCAGAACAGGGGATAAATATTTGTAAGTTATTTATATAGTTAGAAATTACAACGGTCCAAAAATCTCTCCTTGTGGTACACCTATATTTCTTCATCCCAAATTTGAAAATTTATTGCTGAATTTTTGACCTTTTCTTATATATTTTATAAATACGACTTAATTAGAGAGTATATCACGCCCATTACCACAATAGTATTCCTCACCTGGTAATGAATTTTAACGAAGAAGGTTCTCACAGTTCTGATGATATCAAATAGTGTGAAGCACTGGATATATTTCTTTAGACTTATCAATAGAAAACACGTCTCCAACAGTTTGCATATTGTTGATTACCTAGCAATAGCCAAGATATCTATAACCAAGCAACGAAAGTTTCTTCAAGCAGTCGTTGCTGGGGTTACCATTATAAACATTAATAACAAGACACTGCGGACACTTCTGAAATGCTGTTTGATTTGATAAGGGGAAATTTAAATTCGAACTAATTCTTGATATTATCTCGTAAATATCAGAATTTTCTGTAAACAATTCAATGTTATTAACAATAAATATCACAAGGGAATACATATATTGGGAAGGCAGTGGTAATATTTTCAAAAGGCTAAATTTTTTTTTGCATGAAGCTCTTTTTGAAACTCCCACCTTTATTCGAATAGCTCTCTTCACAAATTTAGAATCACTCATACTATGAGTTCTGTCTCCCCCAAAAAACAAACACAAACACATTAAAGAGTGGAAAAAGGATAATACACAATTTTGTGGGCTTAAATACATAAGTATTCTTTGGATTTCCTGATTATATAACAGTCTTTATTTAATTTACCTATGTTTGAATCGATATGCTTTTTCCATGAAATAATGTTATCTAGTTTTACACAAGAACTTTACCATATTTGACTCTAATAAAATTGTATTTCCATATGCAATATTTATTTTGTTAGTAAAATATTGCTTAGCTAAGATATGCACACAGCAGATATTGTCAAAATATAAGGAAAGCATGTTTAAATTAATCCATTCATTCATTAATCTAACCACTATATTGAGTTTCCTTTCCAGATATATAAAAATTAATTCACTAATTATTACCCTCATATCCCAGGTAAATAGCACAGCAGAAGTGTTCCATGTGTCAGAACAGGGGATAAATATTTGTAAGTTATTTATATAGTTAGAAATTACAACAATCCAAACCCCGTCTATAGTCACACCCTATCACATGACATTATTATCCTAGGTCTCCTAGATGATTTTTTTTTTCCGTGATGAGAAAATGATTTTCTTCCTCCTAAACGCGAAGTTGGAGAAGCACCCTATGTCGATTAGCCCCCATTTGTTGTTCAGTCCACCCAGTAAAATGTAAATGTAAAGCTACCCCTGTGACAGGCTGTGGAGGCCCACACGGTTTTGAGACGTCGAGGCTCCCACGTTTTCCAGACAATCGGCTCACAAAAGCCTGAGAACGCAGAATGCCACAGTAACAGTGAGCCATGGTTCAATGTCTGATGTTTCTCTTGAAGATTTAAATATATTTCGTTAAATGGGTAGAGCAAAGGTTCTCAGACTTTGTGCTTCCTCTACCTCCCTCCCCCATCTCTGTCGGTCAGTGTCCCTACGCCTACAGCTATAACAATATTCCTGTACCGCCATGAAAAGTGCAGCCAGATTCCAGAGGTTCTGACGATTGTGTCTAACACTCGGAATTGCTGGGTTTTCGAGCTTTGTCCATATTCCGGTATTCTAAAAACACCAGAGAACACAACTTTCTCACACAACCGAGTAGGTATCTCCCTCCTCACCTGAAGACAGAAACATATCCAGTTTCCGAAACGTTGTATTCTCTGGTGTTATTAGAATACCGGAAGAGGGGCAAAGCCCAAAAACCCAGCAATTCCGATTGAAAAATGCAGTTCTACACATTGTTGCAGATCCTTATCAGGCTGTATGTTGGTAGCAGGAACCTAAATAGTTTTACAACCCCTCTACACCTATAGTACTGTATTCCAATACAGTCGCAAAACAATTCTGTAAAAGTTTCTCTAGCTGCAGATAACATTTTGCGAAACCGTCTATATTCAATCTTACTCACTTGCCAAAACTGTCCGTCGATTAAATTTATTTTAAATAATTATTAATAACTTCGCTTTCCCTGTGGAAAAGATCGCAAACCCTTGTGGAGGTCGCGACCCACAGTTTGAGAGACTTTTAGGGGAATGTTGAAGGAGGGAAGGGGAAGTCGAGTAGGGAGGGCATGTAAGTACAGTGCCACTATACAAACTGGTGCTGCAATCTTGCGCGAATTGAAGAACTAAGTTCATGTAGGCCACGAATGCTGTGGCTGATCCGTGGATGGCATTGTCTGTTAGCTACCGTTTCTTTGGTGATATGTTGGCGGTCGTTTACGAAGTGGGTTGTTTTCGTTATAAGGCGATTTATGTTTTACGGAAGTCTGTTTCTAAAGGAAAGCTGGACGTGTGTAAATCGCGGTTCGGTTTGTTGCCTTCGAATGTACATGATTTTATACTTGGTTTGAATACCGTCAGTTAAGTTTGTCAACATAAACTTCAGTTACTTGGATGCAGCAAAGGTACTATAATGATAGGCCCAGCGGGACATAGAACTGTTTGATGCAGTACTATAAATGGTATTGTTAGCGCAAGAGGTTGTGCATAACAGTGATTCATATAACAAGTCATGTGACCGTAAATGTTATGAGCCCACATTTCAATTATTATTTTGACAAATTGATATTTTTGTAGAAAGAAGTTTGAAAAATTTTCGAACACCAAAAATTTCAGAAAACAAGACAGTATCTGACAGTTTCCACCCTTACGAGTACTGTTTCAAAACGAATACTTATACATACAAAATTTCTAGTCATGGTGATACAATTAAATACGTTGCATTGTGGATTCATCGTGTTTAATGGATCCGTTGTGATGATGCGGTATCCCCTCCAAGATATGTAAAGCCGCCAGTAGTTGACACGCAAGTCTCAGTAAGTGAGAGAAGACTGAATGTAACTGTATGAATATGAACCCTCTTCCTTCTGTTGTGAGTTCCCTTGGTAATTTAGAATGAAAAAGTGCTAAAGGATGTATATGTAGATCTAATCTAACCTTGCTTAACATAACCTAGTAGTAGTAGTAGTAGTAGCAGCAGCAGCAGCAGTGGCAGCAGTAGCAGTAGTACATAAAAGGTGATGGGCCTAACTGCTGGCCTTTGCAGTGTTACCATCTACTGTGCATGCTATTTTATTTTAACTTTTCAGCAATCATACGCTTCAAATGCAGTGTAGGATTATACTATTTTACTTACAGGGGCGTCATGATAGTCATCTGGTTCCATAAAGTAATGTCCCGGGTGCCGGAACCTTAACTAAACTGTGGCCTCACACTCACATAGAATGTGTGTGTGTGTGTCTGAGGGGCTTCTTCTGCAAATAAGACTACCAATCCAATTTTTAAAAGGTGTCCTTTTAGGTGACAGTGTTCTGTAAGTTGTCCTGCCACCTACCATAGCTGGTTTCTGTTTGATTTTAACAGTTCCTTGGTTCTTCTGGTAGAACATCCTTTGCCTGTTTGATTCCTGTTGAGGATTCCCAGTGTTTCTTATGGTCTCTGTTTGCCTAGTCCCTGACAGCTTTCTTGACATCTCCTACTGAGATGTGACACAGTGGTTCAGGTCCTCTAAGCAGATGTTCAGATCCCAATTTTGCCAGTTGGTCAGCAGTTTCATTTCCAACAGTACCCTAATTTTCCAGTGCCCGTATCAGTTTAAGTAACCTAACATACCCTGACCTACAATAAAACATGTAACTATGTCTTTAGCACGAAGCTGGTATCACAGTTGGGATATGTCAGTTAAAGTTATGTTGAAATGTTAACAGGAAATCCATGGGACTGCAGCAATGACCTCATGTGGCTGGTTGACGAAGGCCGCAATGAGTCTATGGCACGCCGTGTGGTGGATCGTGACAAGATGATATGTAACAATGAGACTTATCCCAAGAAACCAGTACTGCCCATTATGGGCATGCTCAAGGTAGTTAATTGATAAGTTGGACAGGCCTTTTTATAGTTGATTATAAAGATTTTGTAACTGTTGGGATTGCTGGGTTTTTGGATATTACCCAGCATTCATTCCCTCATCAGGGGACGGAAACAGATGCAGTTTCCAAAACAGTGTGTTGTTCAGAATACTGGATGATGGACAGAGTCAAAAAACTTAGTAATCCTGAGGTCCTTTTCTGTGTGTTGTAGGTAAGAAAGGTAAAGCTATCCCTGTAACAGGTAGTGGAGGCCCATAGGGTTGTGAGATGTCGAGGTTCCCACATTTTCTAGACAATTGGCTCACATATGGTGGTGAGGTTGTCAGTCTTACGCCCCAGCTGCCCTTTACCCCCCCCCCCAGGAAGATTCCTAGTACTCATTTCTGTTAGAGGCTGAGTGAACCCCAGGGCCATAGTGCAGCTGGAAGGATTAGGTCCATTGAGAAATCCAGTGACCTCATCTGGAATCGAACCCATGACCTTCTGGTGTGCAGGATAGTGCCTCAACCAACTTCACTACCGCGTGCTCCCATGTGTTACAATGTTACATAATTAAATGTAATTAATTTATCACCATTTCATACGAAGGCTGGTAAAATTCTACCATGCTACATGGCATCATATTCTACAAAATGTAACTCTTGAGGACTTGTTTCTGTTCATAACAGACATTACAGGCAGAGTGTCCGACAGTCCCACCAGCGAACTGTACTTGTCACATGGACTATGTGGCTCCAGACCCAGATGGAGTTACATTGCGGCCTGTCACCACCATCAACTGCAGCTATCGGGGCCTTGTCAGCCTGCCTGAGCGGCTGCCCTCAGTGACGACAACCCTTCTCGTGAAGGGAAATCAGGTGCAAGCTCTCTGTCATGTAGGGATATAGTGGGGAGGGGAACTGTGGTGTAAGGGGTGCCCATGGCTAGGCCCAGAGCCTCATGGGGGCCCTCCCTCTGTCTTCATGCAGGCAAGACATAACTATAAATATTGTTAATTTTGTCAACATATCTTCTTGACCAAAATCATGAATGTAAAATGTAAACTGCCAACAAGAAGAGGATACACATATAGACACCCAGACTGATGGGAGGGATTTATGAAGTATGGCCTTGAGATGGGTTCAGATGCCATGATGTACATACCGAGTTTCATAAAGATTGGTTCAGGCTTTCGAAAGTTGATAGGGAGAGATACACAGGCACTCAGACTGCATGGAGATGACATAAGCCTACTATTATTTTTATTTCGAAATAAGGAAAGTAGCTAAAAATAAAAACATTGTCATGATTTTAGAATGAATGTAGACAGGGTTTGGATTGGTAATTTGATTTGTTGGACACTTACATATTTGTAACTACAGACAACTGTGGCAGTCTCACTGACTTTTATTGTTCCTTGCATCCTGTTGTGTACTAGACGAATGTTAAAGTTAATCTACCGACCACACAACACGTTTTTTATTTACTGCCACACTACATGTTTCGACCTCAGGAGGTCATCATCAGGTGTACTGAGTTACGCACTCCACCAGCCATTGCCTGGGGACGGATCCCAACAATGCCCTCTACTTCCCTGCTCATGTTCTTACTGGCTGGTGACTGCCTCACAGCTCACTCATTGCTCCAATTATCGAATCTCAACCAACTCACTTTCACTAACTGTCATTCTTATACCATCTCAGCATGGACTGCAGAGAAAATGTTTTTCCTCTATTGCTGTTTCCAGTTGTTGCCGTGCAGACATGTTTGTTTGTGAAGCCATTTCTCAGTAACTGTTGTTGTATAGCTGCTTCTTTCGTGATCGTTAACTAGCAACGGGTCTGCGTGCCACAGTATAAAAAGAGAAGAGAACCTACAGTAAAATTGTGACTTCAGAAACCTTGATTTTATTTTGTAATTATATGCCAAATATTTCTGTCTTTACAAACATTGCTCTATTTGACAGTATATGACCTCTGCTGGTATTTATATGAGCTATATAATCAAGAAACGTTTGGATGATATTTCTTTTTGTATGTTTGAAGGGCTTTTATTTTGTTGTAGGAATTATAGCTGGTGCTTCCAGGGTTAAGCTAGGCATGAAACCAAGTAGTGTTTTCCCTTGAGCCAGCTTCCTCAATAGCCCATTTTCATTCCAGACAGTAATCATACACGTGTACACGTAACAATGCTGTAGATTTGTGACAAGGTGCGCGAGAAGTTCGGCCCTGTAGAGTGCAATTTTCTGCTTACAGATCTCAAGTCTGAAACCTTTGGTCAGCAACCCACACTACAGGGATGTTTTGGATGTGTTCCTGGATGATAACCAGATTCATTCTATAGAATCTCTTGAGGGTGCTGATTGGTTGTTGAACTTCAGAGTGTTAAGCCTGAGAAACAACCAGCTAACTCAGGTGCTAACTTATGCGCTAGATAACGCTCTGCAGCGAAACCGGAATGCTGCCATCGTCTACCTAGGGAACAATCCTTGGATCTGTGATTGCTTGTTTACTCCTACCTTCCAGGTGAGAACAGAATATATGTTCTCTTCCGGTGCTCTTGTGGTGTGGTTGAGTTGTATACATTTAAANACCAATTAACGATCTCCACGGCGTCTTCGGTAACGAAACACGTTACAATATATTTTGTGTCTTTGATCTTGCTTCCCCACACTACAGCGATGTGAGTGTTATACACCTGATGATGGCCGTCTGAGGCCGAAACATGTAGTGTGGGGAAGCAAGATGAAAGGCACAAATATATTGTTTGCACTTGAGACGGAGTTTATATCATTTATTTAAATATATCTTTTATATTCTTTTACCTTTCCATTTATAATGCAACAGATTAATAACATTATTTCACATTTAATTCATACATTGATCATTAAATTCATAAAATGTTACTAGAATTATTAAAATATATATAAATATGTTGCAGTTATGCTGCTACATGTTTCGGCCTTACAAGGCCATCTTCAGGCAACACTTATATAAGGATTCTAATTCACTGTACGCTAATCATATTGCATTCCCAAGATACATCATCGATGTTCCTTCATACCTTTTTAATCTTTTTGAATTGTGACTATTTCTGTGTTTTATTAGATGTGTTGTTTTACGTTGTGCATATCAAGTATTGCCATGCATATAATATTGTGTAAATCCATATTCTCCTTGGAGACTTTTTTTATATTTCAGGACTTCATTATCAAGTACAGAAAACTAGTCAAAGATATTGATGATGTGAGATGTGCCTCTGTTCATGGAGACGAGAACTCCTTAACTCAAGTGAGCACTGAATGTGAATTTGAATTTATTTACAATCCGTAAATTAAAATACATGTTGACACCATAGGATATGGAACAAGTAGAGTACAAATACATGATATCTGTACGATAATAGTTCTGCTTGAGAAGTTAGTTATCGTAATATGCCATGCCAATTGGATACACACAGCACAGTCTGCAAACAAGCAAAATGATACAGTAACATGGTTGGGAATACACTTCAGCTTAGAACTGATACTAGTTACTGTGAAACTGATATTTGTTGTGTTGTGACAGTTAATAAAGAAGTTGTATATCATAACAGGATGCATGAAATGAAAATTGATTTATTTGTATATCATTTTTTAATAATATGCAAAAATGATGTGTAAAGGATAGTTTGGTGGTTTTTGGAACAAACTTGTGATTGAGTGATTGAGGTTAGCAAGTTCTAACAGACCCACCCTCTCACCTGAGGAAGGAAGCAGACTGCTGGATGATGGACAAGGTCTAACAGTGCAGAATCTGCTTGCGGTTGGCTGTTTGCAAGTACTATCCCAGCAGTCTCACTCACTCAATCACTGTCACCAGAATCAGAAAGTTGAACACTCCTGCCATTGAACATGAAACAGATCCATCAGGCTTCCTAACATCCATCTTTATGTCATCCTCCTGTCTGCTTCTCAGCCCTCAAAGTGGATATTTTCTGAAAGGTTTCCCCACAGAAATTCTGTATTCATTCCTTGGGTCCCCAAGCTTTGCTGTGGCTGTGCCATAGCTCAAGTGGTTAGTTGCTGGCTTCTCACCGTGGCAGACCGGGTTCAAACCCGGGTCTGGTCAAGTGGGATTTGTGGTGCACTAAGTGGCGCTGGGGTAGGTTTTCTCTGAGTACTTCAGTTTCCCCTGCCAATGTTCATTCCACCAAAAGTTCTCCATCGTCATAATCACCTGGGGCATGTATGATAGGCCAATCAGTGGCCACCGTGCTGAGTGGATCCAATCGAACTCCACCGCCCCAATCAGTCTTCCATCCTCAAAGCATATTTTCCTAAGATTCATCTTTATGTCATCCTCCTATCTGCTTCTCAGCCCTCGAATTGGATATTTTCTGAAAGGTTTCCCCACAGAAATTCTTTATTCATTCCTTGGGTCCCCAAGCTTTACTGCATATTCATTCTGTCATAGCCTCATAAATGTCACTACCCTAACAATACCAGGTGACCTGTATAATTCTGTCATAATATCCAAAATTAAAGGGTTGTCAGAAGAGTGAAGACAGTTCGTGCATAGCACTTGTATACATGTCAACGAATTGCACCATTTCAAGGTTAACAGACCTCAGTAGTCTCTTAGTAACAAGCCAAGCGAATGACATGCTGATTCTATCATTTCACGATTTTTTGTAATATTTAAAAATGAGTAAGAAAACCCAAGAATTCCGCTAATTGTGAAGTGCCATCTGTAATTTTGTTTCTGAATCCTGACTTTGCATGGGACGTTTTCTTCCATCCTCCCTAAAGTCCAGACCTGGCTCCAGATAATTTTCACTTGTTCACACATTTCAAGCACTTTCTGGGTGGCACGCATATGCGTAACGATCAAATGAAGATGATTAAAACTGGTTGAGTGGACTGGTGGCACATTTCTATAATGCAGGAATACAGAAACTCATCACATGATACGACAAGTGCCTGAATATTCATTGGGATTCAATAGAAAAATGATTTAAGGTCTGTAGTAATTACATACATTTTTTTATTTTATTCATTTTTTCATATTTATCACCAAACGGTCTCTACTGTCTGGATGACCTACATATATTCCCAACCTATCGTACCCTCCTGCACTTCACTGCCGGAACAGCCCCAGGTGACATGTGTAAACCACACAGTTCCTTGTTTCATAGCATCATAAATACGTCGCTTTGTTCATCTTCTTTGCCTACAGTAATTTCCTGTAAATCTTGCAATTTCATACACAGTAGTGCGATGGTTGGAAGCTGACATTGTCCCTCCAAGATTTGAAGTTTTAGGTAATGATGGCAGATAATGTGGTTTTCTGAGTAAAATGTTATGCAACCTTGTAGGTGGGTGCTGGCATACCATATTGGCACATTGTATGAATAAAATCGATCTTTGTGACAGAAGCGAAGCTTTCAAGCTTTCACAGTGAATAAAGCCCCCGAAGTGTTCATGAGCTATCAAGCACTCGAAGAAGCAATTCGTTTCCAACGTTCCGGTAACTGTCACTGTCTCCATCATCAGGGTGGTAATGGGGGCAGTGGCAGTGGCAGTGGCCGAAACTGAAATCTGTTCCACCTTCACATGGCAGCTACTCAAGAAAACTTCATTCTGTGATGGAGACAGATGTTCCTGCGAAGCATTTATACTCACCTGCAAGTTGTCATTGTATCATAACGTACGAATCTTCACTGCTCTGAAAACTTCAGATCTCATAAATTTTCATGAACATGAATATGAAAATTATGGTCTTCCAGGATGTGACACTGTATAATTTGGTTAGTGGGTACCTATCTGCTAAACTACACTTAGAATAACATCCATTATCTTTTTCTTGTGAATTTGATAACAAAATTGTCTGTTAAGTCTGAAGCCAGTTTTTCTTAATATTCTACAGATCCAGGCTCTATCCCGAAGCACTGTTTGCCGTGAACCCAGCGAGTATTTAATTCAACCATTAGACTTATTAAATGGAATATTGGCTTCTCTAATTGTTCTTGTGGTTGGGAAGCTCATATATGATTACTGGTCCTTCAAGAAGACTGGGAAACTCCCGTGGCTGGTAGCCAAGATGCCGTGAGGATTGGACATCTTGCATTCAAAGGAACTGGTAAGTACTGTGATCATGAAAAATTTTGATCTCAAGATTGTGTTGAAGTTATGTGTTTTTTTGGACTCCTGATTATGTAGAGTGGTTTCTGGAATACTGCCTTGCTAGCATCTCATTGGTTGGATGGATTTTAATTGTATTTGGTGTTTAATCGTTTATCCATCATAGGTCAGTGCCCTTTGAATATGAAGATTCCAAGAAATAGGGTCCCTTCAGATGGCCCCCCCCCCAAAATGACAGTTTTTTTGACAGTAGCTCTGATGATTGCATCTGATTGCATTTCAGTAATTTACTGAGACCATCTCCCAAAGTAAGGCATCTTTAGGAAAATAATGCCATGACCTCTAGCGGCCTAGAGATGAAATGTCAGTTTTCTTGAAAATGGCTTGATCAGTTTTATTTAAATTTTAATGACCAAAATGATGTTTTATTGGCTGAAACATCCTGTGCATGATGGGTTATCTTAAGGTAGCAGAAGGCTGTGACGCACCAGGCACACATGGCAAAGTATGTGCATTGTCTTTGCAGTCATGTCGTCTGCTCACTCTCCGCGTTCCCTGTGTTCTTGTCCTTATCATGACCATCGAGCATTTCACCTTGGCAGCTTGTTGGTTCATGTTCTGTTTCTTAGCTGCATAACTTGGTGCGAAATATCATTTATGGAAAATGATTTTTTACTTCCTTTATAAATTCATTCCATTGTTTATTGTTATACAAGCTCTCCCACTGCTCAAAATTCTCTGTTAGGGGGCCCATACACAATTACGAGTCTGGCTTACAAGTCCGACTTGGCTTGGGTTCCAGTGAGCCTAACTCATCCGTGTGTGGGTCGCCACGCTCATACATGCGTCGTGAAATTAATCCGAACCCGGCTCCTCACCGAGCCGGACTTGCGAGCCAGACTTGTATGTCTTATTCCCTCATCTGGTAATTATCCCTGAAACCCAGTTTTCCTTCATAGTAGGTACAAGAATTTACCTATCGTGTAGGTGATTACTATATTTTTTGGCAGCCCTAGACCACTGGGCTTTGAATTCACCCTAAGGCCTGGATGTGTATATATGTTTCTTGTCTTCTTGCGCATTACAGTGTCCCTTGTTTGGGGTTCCACCATGGCCTACCCCATTATGCAAATAGAAAATGATTCTTAAGACTTCGTGGAGTATGGAAATCTTAAGTAAAATGGACTGGGCAGAAAATTTCTACTAATTTTCACAAATGCCCTTTCCTCAATAATAAACTCTCATAATACTGAAGCTCATCACTTCTAATCTTCCGTCTGTAACGCAAAAATATCAATATAGGTTTAGATGACACTAATCAACATTTAATTCTCTAAAATGTTCATTAGAATGTTTAAAATGTCATAGAACTGTATCACTCACTCATGGAGCTGAACCCTTCTCAAAAAGCCGCCAATTGTGCAGCTACTCAAGAACCTCCCAGCATTTTATGGAACCCAAAAGTTCATTACTGTGTTCACAAGAGTCCTCCACTGGCCCCTATCCTGAGCCAAATCAACCCAATCCCACAGGGCCATCCTCAGGCAACATACTTTTAAGGAATCCACCGCAGTGTGCACTTTGTCAGTAGTACTCTTAAAGTATTTTGCTATTATTAATTTTGATGTTATACGATGTCTGTACTTCCTATCTTTTGTACTGCTGCTTCTCTCCTGGTCGTGTGTATCCTGTGTTGATTTGTTTATATCTGGCCCTTGGCTTATTGTTTGCCTTACTAGATTGTCATACTGCAGTAATAATTAAACCATGCCATTTGGCCATATTCTGAGCCAACTTAATCCAGCCCACATTTTCACAACCATTTTCCTGTGTACCTACATCTGCAGCATTTCATGTTTGCTGTTATGTAATGACGGTCTTTGGTGTTTTGTTGTACAGTATGTGCCAGAATATGCGGTACTGAAATGAAAAGACATAGCTGTGTCTATTCATACAACTGTCTATTCATGTGGAGGCCCCTTGCACAACAGAACTTTCTCAAATCCTGAAGAAACGGTCCGATCACCATGTCCCTGTAGCGTTCTTGGGTGACGGTAAGAGCATTGCCTTCCTCATCCTCGATGAAATATGGGCCCAATATACCGTGTGCTGAGAGAGCACACCATATCATCACATGTGTACTATGTAGTGGTTTCTGAATGATAACATCTGGCCGCTCAAAACCAAGGCAGCGAGTTGTCTGGCCACCAATTCTGTATGAACAGAAATAATACTCAACTATGAATACTTTTTCCTCAGTCAAGAGACCCATTTCCAACAACAACAACAGAACTTCCTTTTCACTGCTTGGAACATGTGCAGCTCGAGCTATGCCCCGTTGACAAACGCAAATGCGCGTTCGAGATGCGCGAGTTTCAGTACTGCATTTTTGGCACATACTGTAGTAGGGACCTTGGTGAGTCATGAATCTGTCTGCAGCTAATTTGTGTTCTTCCATTCTCACTCTCCATCGTAAGTCCCCTGAAAATTACCTGTCTTTTTCCCCAGTTCTCATGTCATTTGGCCATATTCTGAGCCAACTTAATCCAGTAAACATTTTCACAACCATTGTCCTGAGTACCTACATCTGCAGCATTTCACATTTGCTGTTATGTAATGACGGTATTTGATTCTTTGTTGTAGTAGGGACCCTGGTGAGCCATGACTCTGTCTGCAGCCAGTGTGTGCTTCCATTCTCACTCTCCATCTGCAAGTCCCCCAAAAATGGCCTGTCTTTTTCCCCAATTCTCAATGTTCTGTGTTCCCTCTTGCAAGGAAGACATATGCTGTCCCTGAAAAGGCCTGTCTTTTTCTTACAGTTTTACCTTTTCCTCCTTTGCAGGTAAAACTTAATGTGCCAGTGAAAAGGGCCATTTTCCTATGTACCATTCCCTTTTTGCCCCAGATGGGCTCCATTTCTTTATCCCCTGCCATGGATCTGAGTGACCTTACTTACAACCTGCTTCCTCACACTGCACACTTCAACCCTGAAGATGGAGACAACGTGTTCATGTGAAACGTTGGTATCTGCCTACAAGGGACGCATCATAGTCAGAAGACTGCAGTGTTACCACGCTTATTCTTGTTGTGTGTAATGTTCCCTAATATGGTCTGTGTTGATCTTCCCGGCCTCTTCCGACATGAACAAGGACACATATTTGTAAGGTGGAGACATCTGTGGCACAGAGCATGTTACTCGCAGCGATAACATGAACTTGAGAATGGTTGTAGGCAGATTGGACCTACAGGTTAACTTGGACCTGGAACAAGGGTGGCTGTTGTCCTTTACATTTGCATAGTTTCATCTTTGGCGTAGGTGGCTGCAGGCTTTGGCCTGTGAGCAGAGAAATCTGTGCACAACTGTGACTTAGGATCAGACCCAGAACCTTTTGAATGAGAATCGATTGTGGTACCCTGGCCACTAAATCCCCTGTACTTACTGTGCAGTTATTCTTGTCAGAGGAAAGTAGTTAGCAGCATGTGACCAAAATGTTGATGAAAAAACTTGGATATTAAAATTGGTTACAATTCTGTGTTTGGCCAGTCTTTCTTTCAGCATTTTGGCACAGGTGAGAGACTGTAGGAAGGACATGTTGGAGCAGGCACAGAAATGTTGCATTGCATAAGATATTCTCTCAAAGTATTGTTGTGCATGTAAATGATCTTTTGGCTGTAAATTGTTTCTGAATTTTAAGGCTTTGAGGAGCAGTTTGTGAACTGGTGGCAAATTGTGCAATTTTAAGATCGTGCCCACTTCGTCACTTACACTTACACACATGTGTAAGAACACAGATTACTTGTACTTGCATTCACATTTATGCATGTTATATTTTAGTGTCCTGTTGCACTGATTTAAGTCCATGATTTATTTAATCCGTCTTGCAGTGCATACACTCATTTATTTCCTTCTCTCCCTCGCACTACATGTTTCGGCATAATAATGCCATCTTCAGGTGCTTACTTATCCACGTCAAACCAGTTCATTGCATGCCATGTTCACACATTAAAATAACTAAAATATGTATCTATCATATACATTGTCAAACGTTAAAAATATTAAAATTGTTCAGGATACCACATCGCTACGTCGCCCCTCACTACGTCAGTCACGCCCATTCTCCTTTGTTGGAGCACTCCTTCACTATCTTGTGTGTTGTGCTTTTGTTGTGTCGTGCTCCTTCGACTGCATGTGTTATACTGTTCAAACATGTAGTGCGAGGGAGAGAAGGAAATAAATGAGTGTATGCACTGCAAGACGGATTAAATAAATCATGCACATTTATGCAGTTGAAAAGAAAGGAAATGTATAATTAGTTACTCAAAGCAGCATTCGTCAGATATTCTGGGAATGGTATGTGATGATCATTACTTTTACATGCTTCTGTGTGTACCATGAGACCAGTCAAACTTCATATACCATGTCTTGGTAAATATCTTAGTGTAAGCTTTTGTTGTCAAGAAAATGGTAAAGGTAATCTGAAAGGTGTATGCCATCAGCTTTCTCTTTTCACTTGAACACACACAAAGCATTTTGCTGAAATGGTAATGCTCCGACTTTTATTTGAGAAGTGCCTGGTATGTGGTTCAGTTCTTAGCCAGGATAACAACTGTCCTGCCTGAGATCCTTTTGTTGTCTTTAGTTCCTCCCGGCAGATGTCAGGTTAATACCATGAAATGGATGATGACACCTCCCGCGTTCTCTCCACTTAATTTATTGATCATCTTACTGTTCGATGCTGAATACAGTGAACCACACATTTCTGGTTTCTGTGGGAATTAATGGATATGAACACTCAACTGAGTAAATTTAATACTGAGAATATTGATGACTTGGGATTACTGAAATTGAACGTCGCACGTAAACGTATGTTTTCCCTCTTTTTTCAAGTCAGTTTCTGTTATTGTCAAAGGTGACCCAAGACAAGTTACATATTTCTCAGATCTGATACTTTGCTTAAGTGATAAAGTTACTCTTTCATGCTTGAAAATGTGTGAGTATCTGTGCATGAGTATGCTCTTGTCAGTTCGTATTGCCACAGGTTTCGGATTGATGAACAGATTTATTGGACTCTTTGATACAGTGCATAGTCATGTCTTCACTACCGCTACTCGCTAGTGACTTCCAACGGTGGAAGTTTCCCTTCCTCTGCGTTCCCAAACCGTCCCCGGCCCCAGATACCAGCTTCTCGCAGCAGCAGTTTACAGCAACTGAACCACAGCAGTACGCTAACCTACTGACTGACTACAACAGCTAACTGGCCCTGCTTATAACAGCACAGACCACGTGCTGTGGAAATATGCTTGTTTGCAGAGCCGTTACTTTGCAATGGCTGTTGTGTAGTTGCTTATTTTGCAGTCATTGCCTAGCAGCGGGTCCACATGCCGTAGTAAGCAAGAGTGTGTTACCTGACAGTAGTTGCATTTGCAGAGTGCTTGTAACGCAGACGGATAGGACCAATCGAGATTGCGACGGGACAACATTTGGTAGTCAGGAATTCATGAGAGGGGCAACACTGGGGAGTTGTTGCAACAATATGAGTATATGTATAATTCTATGATAACTTCACAGTTTTGGCAACTATTTTTGGCCATCATCCGGTCATACTAATACAGTCACTCTCAACTCTCTCTCTCTCTCTCTCTGTTGTTCCCCCTCCACTGGTCAGTGTTTATAACTGAGAAGGTTGTGTTGTTTACCGTGTAGGTTTTTAGTTGTAGATTTAAGCGAATACTCAAAATTATATAAACCTTTATCCTAATGTTGCGAAGGGTATGTGCTGTTCACAACAGACGTCTATAATTTTCCAAATTTTGCCTTAAAATTTTATATATATATTTTTTGTTGTTGTTGTAATTTTGTGATCAAATGCTGACTGGTTAGATTCCCGACAAAGGCAAGTGGAATTTTGTGTTCCCAGTATCCAGACCGGCTCCGACGCCCACCCAGCCTATCCTGTGCCGAGGTTAAGAATGCATGGAGCCAAGCCGAATTCATGGCTCGGTGCTTGACTTTAACACGTTTGCCTGTTAGTCACGAATAAGTCAGCAATTCTTTCGCTGTTACCAGTGAACGCGGACAGCGTCACTGCCAGTGATACTTCATGTAAACTGGCTCGTTCTTGTCTGTAGCAAGTGGCACAACATTCATTCAGACCCCCCACCCTCGCGCTTTTTGTGACCGCTGCTAGTATACGTCAGCCCGACCCCAAAACCAGGCAGTTGAAAATAAAGCGTACATTGTACTCCATATTGGGGTTATTGATCCTAAGAAGAATTATTATTCTGGAAACAGGAATAAAGAAATTGAGCAGGGATCTCCAGCCCGTTTGCCTTGCTACTGCTGGAAGTGATTTTGGGTGCCCACGAGAAATTTGAAATGTGTAGCGGCAAGTTTGCTGGTCGAGGCACAATGCTATAAACCGGGAGGTCGCGGATTCGATTACCAATGAGGTCATTGGATTTTTCAATTGACCTAATCCTTCGAGGCGCACTATGGCCCCGGGGTCGACTCAGAAATGAGTACCAGGAATATTCCTGGGGGTAAAGGGCTGCCGGCGCGTAAGGCTGACAACCTCACCGCCATCTGTGAGCCGATTGTCTAGAGAATGTGGGAACCTCAACGTCTCACAACCCTGTGGGCCTCCACGGCCTGTTAAAGGGACAATGGACAGCAGCTTTACATTTTAGCTGTCGCCCGTGTGGAGGCGGGTTACACCACCTCCACCGTAGCCCTGCGAGTCGTACTGACAACGGAAAGGGAACCCGGTGCCTGGGGGTATACCTGGACCACCCTGTCAGTGGGGGGTGTAAAAATGTATGATCTGTGTTTCCTACGGGGTGACGTAACAGCATCGAAATATATGAATATGAATGTTTCCAGATGTGTACGGTAACCATTGGCCTGTAAAGCGTTATGCTAATGTTGCAACAGAAGAGTACTGCCTTCTGGAATGTAACGTTTCGGAGAAACGCACCGCTTCCGTCTTCAGAGTTTAAGAGCAAGCTTCCGTCTTGCTGGTTGCTTCTTTGAGTTTTTACCCTGATGATGGAGGTATTACGTACCTTCGAAACGTCAGTGAATTTCTGCCAACGATACGGCGTAACATCTCAGAAGTTCGAGCTCCTCATAGTCACCGACGTAAGAACCTCGAACCTCGGTGGCTCTTCTGAGGTTTCCCGTTTTCTTCCTTTAAATCAGAGTTACTTAACCGGTGGTTCATATGCCACCAGTGGGTCCTCAGGTCTTGAAAATAAGAACTGATATTAATGACATATAATACAACGGTAAGAAAGTAGAGTTGTCCTTATACTTAACTAATTAAGCACTACGCCATGAAGGGGTGTGGGGGAGTGGAAGTATAAATCCACGTTTTCTTGACCTCGGCACTAGTTTGAGGTAAGTGGTTAGCTTCACGCTCCGGCCGTTTTATCCCCGGAAAAGAGCCTTCGGTACCCATTTGATAGGAGGCTGGATGTGTCCAAGAACCGGTCTTTTAAGCAGTGTTTACCTAGCCGTTGCCTAACAGTTGATCATATTTCATCACTAAATTATTTTCATTTTAAAAGTGATGAAGAGTGTTAGGTGTTGACAGAATTTCACTCTCATTACATTCAAAATTCTTAAAATATTTTAATATTCTTGTGGTCCGCCAAAGAAAAGTTACGCAGTAAGTGGTCCGTGGGCCAGAAAAAAGTTTTGTAGTCCCTGATCTACCGTGATCAGTAAAAATAGCCTTAAACGGCCTAAAGTAAGTTTGTAAGTAAAGTTTCTGGTGTCTCCTCCCCCTGTCGGCGCGGATGCTGTGGTGTTCCCCCCCCCCCAACCTTTGCAGAAACGCATCACACATGTGTGTTTCTCTGTTCCTTCTTATGGCTTGGCCACGTTGGTTATGTCTCTGTGATGTAACAGAACAAACGCCGATCAACATGTTTTTGCGTCCTGTCACTTGATGTCGCCATAAGCTAAAAGAAAACAGTGACACACATTTAAGGGGGGAAAGTTCAGCGGGTGATGACTTCAACATTCGAGTCCCACAGCCTAATTCTACTTGCTGTTCAGAACACGTGTTCATGCGCGAGCCAGGGATGGCCAACCGCACGCCTTGGGACCCGCGAGAAGTTCTACATATCTGATTCGGTAAATGCACAGTTGCTTGGAACTGTGTTTTAGTGGCCTTTGCAGTAAGCGGGGTTGATTTTGATGCGTTTAAACTGGGAAGACCTCCTCTGTGGTCTAGTGGTCAGAGCTTCTGGCTACAGATCCAGATTCCCGGCGCTAACAGATTTTCTGAGAAGTAGTGGATCTGGAACGGGGTCCACTCAGCCTGATAATTGAGGAGCTACTTGAATGGAAAAGTAGCGGCTCAGGTGTATAAAACCGACATTAACGTTGCGCTGACCACGCGACACCCTCTATCCGCTAAAGTTAGCATAACTTGGGGGACAAGCGGCGTTCGCTCGGTCGGTATGCGGACTAAAACCACGCGGTTTACCTTTTTTTAGTTAAATTTGGAAAGTTGAAGGAGAGAGAGGGTTAGGAATGATAGCAGAAGAATACGTGAAAGGGAAAGTCGTGGCGGAAATGAGATACATTATTTTTGGCGGAAGAAAGAGCTTCGTTTTGTCAGGAGGTTCCCAGGCTTCTCCCGCTCGCCCTTCTGCTAAGGGCAGTGGGAAAGTGAAGACATTATGATGGTCAGAAGCAGCGGCTGCAGACAGGGGCCGCGGGCTTGTGGTTTTCTGAATTACTGGAGAATTACGGTTTTGGAAAGATAATGCGGTGTAACTCTCCTGTTGCCAAACGCGTACCTAACAGAGAACACCGAGACGTAAAGGTGTGAGCGTCTATTGTGGACGGTTTTCACCGAAACTCACGTTCCGGTCCGGATGTGGCGCCCTCCCAGTCTCCTATTGACTGGCTGTACAGCCCTTTGTTTGACCCTCTTCAGTTTCGTAATCTTTTCTTTACGCAGTCGGTA
The DNA here is from genome assembly GCF_002891405.2 of Cryptotermes secundus. Lineage (NCBI taxonomy): Eukaryota > Metazoa > Arthropoda > Insecta > Blattodea > Kalotermitidae > Cryptotermes > Cryptotermes secundus. The sequence goes on along the minus strand of NW_019723312.1, from coordinate 321,355 downwards.
GGACTCCTTGGGAGAGTGATCAGCCCGTCCCAAGGCCGCTACCTACACAGAATAAGCACACACTCAAACATCCATGCCTTTGAGTGGGATTCGCACCCACGATCCAAGCGCTCGAGCGAGCGAAGACAGTTCATGATTGAATTGTTTACCTGCTGCATTTTCCCCAAGGTTGAAGCGGCCGGGGTATGTAGCTGACCACTCGCCTCAATCTACAGTAGTGTCGACGTTAAAAATACATGGAGCCATATCTCCATTCTCCGTACGCCTTCATGGCGTGGTACTTAGTGAAGTGCAGAGACAAATTTACTTTCGCTGCAGCAGCCTCAACTTGTAGAAACATCTGTGGGACTGGGTTCAGATGTAAGCCCTAAGGTCTTTCATGGTTTTC
>NW_019723312.1:207849-320954 GCF_002891405.2 Cryptotermes secundus | reverse complement strand
ACAGTTTCTAGACAGTCGGCTAACAGATGGCAGTGAAGTTGTCAGCCTTACGCGCCGGCCGCCCTTTACCCACAGGAAGATTCCGGGTACTCATTTCTGTTAGAGGCTGAGTCGACCCCAGGGCCATAGTGCGGCTGGAAGGGTTAGGTCGATTGAAAATTTCAGTGACCTTATCGGGAATCGAAACCGCGGCGTTCTGATATAGTCCACATAAATTGGAGTGTCCGTGTAACTTGAAATGTACTACATTCTGTAGTATGACGCATGTTAACGGAAGAACTTACTGTCTACTTCTTCAGGGTCTAAGGGAAAGCCAAGTAGAATAATTGTTACTTGCTCTTTGCTTGGCTTATTTTTTTTTTCGGGTCTGAAGTCGGAAGCGGTACTTCCTTTCGAAAAGCCTGTGAAGTTCTACCAGACTATACGGCGTCAAATCTTAATAGTTACGCCATGAGAACCTCAACCCTTCTGACGTAGGCACTCACCATAGGGCCGTGCCATAGCTCAAGCGGTTAGTCGCTGGCTTCCCGCCGCGGGGGTCAGGGTTCGATCTTACTTGCTCTTTGCTTGGCTTATTGGTGGACAAAGTGGCGCTGGTGCAGGTTTTCTCCGAGTACTTCGGTTTCCCCTGCCAATCATCATTTCACCAATTGCTCCACAATCTCCCTCACCTATCATCTGGGGCTGAGTGGCCGCAGTACAGGGGACTCAGTCCCACCCACTAGCAACTCAGGAGCCATTTTCTTGTGAGCCCAAACGAACTGTCAGTTCGAGTTTGAGTTCACTGACGTGTGAACTGGTATACATTAGCAATTATCATAAATTTATAACTTCCTGTTCGTGATGGGTGGGTGCGTGCCACTGTTTGCACTTCGTGTAGACACGGGACATGTCTCTACAGTGTCCAACGCGTACTGGAACCCCGTGTAGATACGTACCTTTCTTTCACGTATCGCAGAGCGCACCATTCAAAACTTTGCCTCGACTGGGACAGTAACTGGGAGCTCCCTGCTGAAACTCAGTCCCTCCGTGAAACTGCCTCTGCAGTATCTTGATTAGACCACAGTCGTTTCCTTCCAGATCCTCTCCAACTCATCAGTGCTTCCATTTGACCTTGTATGGTCACAAATCATCTTAATGATTTAGCAGACTTCACGGCGTCACAGCCAGCGCTGTGTGGTTCTCAGATCTCAGTTCACATCCGTGTTTAGGGAGACAGAACTTCGAATGTACTTGAAGTAACATCTCACTTCCGGTGCGGACGGGATTGCAATGGCGGGATACTGTGAAGAACCCAGTTTCATTATTAATCTGACCGACAGTGTACTTGGCTATAGACTAGAAGTCAAACTTGCCTTTTCAGTTGACCTAATCCTTCCAGCCGCATTAGGCCCTGGGGTCCACTCAGCCTCTAACAGAAATGAGTACCAGGAATTAATTAAATAATTTTCCTGGTGAGTAAAGCGCGGCCGGCGCGTAAGGCTGACGACCTTACCTCCATCTTTGAGCCGATTGTCTAGATAATGTGGGAGCCTCGACGTCTCACAACCCTATGGGTTTCCACGGCCTGGTACATTTACTTTTACTTTTACAGGAGTATGAGCATACGTGTTGTTTCTATGTGGGTCACTCACAGCGAGGACTGACGAGGTTAGCTTAGCGGGAATATTTAGGAGGTGGTCCGTCCCATTATCGTCCGGGACACAGGTTTCTTGTACTTGTTCTCGATTTCCCCCCCCCCAAAAAAAATTCCAGGATAGCACCTAGATCCGTCTACGATCCGTTCAAACTCCTCCCAATATCTCATACTATCAGAGGTCGCTGTCAGTGTGTCTTATAGCAGTATAACTCCGTGGCCTGTAGTCCGCAAGCGAATTATACCGACCGAGCGACCGCCGCTTGTCGACGAAGTTAGTGCCAAATGTTGCGGATAGAGGGTGTCACGTGGTCAGGGCAACGGTTCCCCACGGCCGTTATCTCGTTTTTTTAGACCGGATGTCTTCTGGCAGTAACTGGAAGAAATCCACTGATCGGCAGTTATTTCTCACGAAGTGGACTACAGCTATGTAGTCATAAGTCTCTTCTTGAGGGCTCTTGGCCTGGTGATGTGTGAGGGTGTTGAGATAACTCCATATCTCACAGCCATTTCCGGGCCCAGAAGGACATCCTCTGTTCCGAATCGTTTGACCTGCTGATAATTATTTTCTGCTTCAATTATAGACGGGAAGTGGCGTCTCCAGACAGTATCGTAACTAAACTGAACAGTGCGTCCAACACCTCTAACACCAAAGCCCACCACAGAATCTCAGCTTATGGGAGAAAATCTTCACCTGTTTCCAGTAACTTGCAGAGTTTAAATGTAGAAACTGAGGAACAGCCGCGAGAAGCCTCACAAATACAAGGCAGAAGCGTTACCACTTGAGTCAGTTTCCGCTCTCTAACTATGCCCTGTCTAGCTACATTCCCAGTCAATCGCAGGCTAGTTCAGTTTGGCATCTGTGTTCTTTTCCACCCAATGTGAGCATTTTAGAAGGGGATTTAAATCGTTTCGAATACGCGAGCCAATTTTTCTCAAGAAATGTGTCTGCGACCCACTTACAGAGACAAGAGCCTACTGAGATAAGAGCTGTAAACTCAACAAGGATGTGCTCTGCTTTGCGATAGAAAAGGAAACATAACCTAACTAACTCCGTGGAGCTGAGCCCCTCTTGAGAAGCCGCCACTTGCTGAGCCACTCAAGAATTTCCCAACATTTTACAGAACCCGAAGGTTCATTAGCGTGTTCACAAGAGCCCTCCACTAGTCCCAACCCTGTGTCAGAGCCATCCAGTCTTTACCGCCCCATCCTGTCTCTCTAAGATTCATTTTAATATTATCCTTTCAAATACGTCTAAGTCTTCCTAGTGCAACCTAACGGTTACTTTTTTTCTGCTCCGGTAAAAAAAAAAGGTAAAGCTATTCCTGTAACAGGCCGTGGAGGCCCATAGGACTGTGAGACGTCGAGGCTTCCACATTTTCTCTAGACAATCAACTCACAGATGGCGGTGAGGTTGTCAGACTTACGCGCCTGCCTCCCTTTACTCCTAGGAAGTTTCCTGGTACTCATTTCTGTTAGAGACTGAGTCGAGACCAGGGACATAGTGCGGCTGGTAGGATTAGGTAAAGGTAAAAGTAAAGCTGTCCCAGTGTTTAACTAATTAAGCATTACGCCAAGAAGGAGTATGGGGGAGTGGCTGTATAGATCCTCGTTTTCTTGACCTCGGCACTAGCTGGAGGTGAGTGTTCAACTTCACACTCCAGCCGCTTTACCCCCGGGAAGGAGCTCCCGGTACCCAGTGGATAGGAGGCTGGGTGGGCCCCAGAGCCGGTCTGGACGACGTGGAGAAAAGAAAATTCTTGACCTTACCGGGACTCGAACTGCGACCCCTCGGTCGTCCGTCAGTTGAAAAATTCAAAGACCTCATCGGGAAATCGGAACAAAGTAATTTTCGAGACAAGTTGTGCGAAATATCACACACGTGTGACGCGTTTCCAACGAAAATTGGCGAAAGATGCGCTTCTTGGCTTCAGTGTGCCTGTGTGCGTGACGTACTGTCATGAAGTCTGATGCCGGTCACTTCTACTGAAATTTGTCGTCATATTCGAGCTTTGATTACTCTGGGTCAGCAATTAACAGACGCTTGACACGATGACCTGCGCGTGCTTCTGCACGCGTCTTGGCCGGAAGTCGCTAAATGGTTGTCGGAGCGAGAAATGTTTCAAACAGAAGTTGTAGAGAAGAGTGAAGTATGCAAACTCTCATTCCCAGTTGTTGGTTTGAAAATGTCTTCCCTCCCTACTTTGGCATTGAAATCTTCTAGCAAAATTTTCATAGGGTACTTCGGGAATTTATCAAATACATGTTCTAGTTCTTCGCAGAACCTTTCCTTTATGTCATCAATTTTATCTTCTGTTGGGGCGTGAACACTCATAACGATGATATCACATCAGCGACCTTTTAGTGTTATATATGATATCCTATCACCGACGAACTCTACCCTCTTTAACTGCTGATACGATGTTCTTATGTACGGAAAAACCTGTACCTAATTCATGATTGTCATTCCCCTTTCCATAGAAAAATGTATAGTCTCCTGCTGGTGCGATGCCACCTCCATCCCATCTGACCTCCTGTACTCCCGCTAAATCTGACTGATATTTTGAGATTTCTTCTGCCTCTGCCCTGAGCGAACCTGCCCTATACAAACTTCTGAAGAAAGAAACCACTAGGAAGAACAAAACATAGGTGGGTGGATAATAATAAAATGGATCTCAGAGAGATAGGATTGGATTGATCTGGCTCATGATATGGACCAGTGGAGGGCCCTTGTGAACACGGTAATGAAGCTTCGGGTTCCATAAATTGTTGGGCAGATCTTCAGTGGCTTGCCGACTGACGGCTGAAGAAGGGCTCGGCTCCTGGAGCACGTTTACGTGGGGAAGAGTGGACATCGGCCAGTGTTTGCTGGGTGCAGCCTTGTTGCATAACTTAACCCTTTGTTCTTGCTTAGTTATGCGCTGTTTTTTAGTTTTGCGACCTACGCTACGAGTTCGGCGCGCGACTCAATGAACTTGTACGTGGATGTGAGCCGGTCGCGCTCGGAGCCGCGCCACTGGGCCAGTCTGTGGCGGGAAGCTAAGCAGCGTGGTTGTGTTGGTATGGCGTGGAGTGTTGCTTCGTGTGAATGGCTACGTGTACTTCTGATTGCTGTGGGTGCGGTGAATGTCCTAGGACAAGTGTCACATGTAGATCCGGTGGGCTACACGAGTCACGAAGGGACTAGATGTTACGACGATGGCGGGCGACCACAGGTACCGTGCTGTTTGGTAGTATTCGTAGCATGAAGCTGTAGTAGATCCTAAAGGGTTCTGACGATGGTGAATGACACACAGAATTACTGGGTTTTTGGACTTTTTCCATCCTACGGAATTCTGGGTAATAAGACGTCACGACGTTTCAGAAACACATCCAGTTTCCGATACGTCGTGTCCTCTGTTAACTAGAATTCCGGACGATGGAAAAAGTAAAAAAAACCCAGTAATTCTATGAAACTGTAGCTTAGGGAATGTTATAAAAGTTTTCAGGGGTGTGTCTGGAACTTCACAGTGTTTTGGGTTGTGACACCGCATGTCTGTGGTGCTGAGTTGCCACAGGAGACTGAAGAAACAAAGCGAGGTGTTCATACAGCAATAGAATGTGTGCATCTTGATGTCACTGGGTGTAGCGTGAATCTGACCCGATCCTAACAACGATAATTCCGTGGTACGCTTATGTCGTTTTGACAGATTTTGGACTTAACCGGACCGAGATATATAGCTCAGACGTTTTTTATTATTACTTTTCTGATGGGGTGAGACTGAGTCCACTTGGTACGTCGGCCACTGTTTGGCCTATTGTATCAGCCCCGGATGGTAGATGATGAGTGTGGAGCAGTTGGTGGAATGAAAATTGGCAGGGGAAACAAGCTTTGGAAGGAAGCGGTCGTGAACTGATCAAGTTATATGCCGCCAACATGTAGAGACTGAGGAAAACAGCCACAGTCTTGTCAGCATAGCCGTTGTCCTAGCCGAGATTCGAATCAAGCGCCTTTTGAATAGAAGTCTGGACACTTACGGACGTTTCGGAGGAATAAGATGCCTCCATCTTCAGAGTAAGAAGCTAAGCTGAGTGTGATGTAGGCATAGAGAGGTCCGGTGCTCCGATCAGACCAATAGGACTGGAGCATGTCACCCGGTTCTACGATTTTGTCGTTACGAGGACGCAAGTCTAAGTGTAAGCCCAACATGATCGTAATGTTTACAGCTTAACATGCATAAGCTCACATTGCCGCCTGCCAGAAGCCTCAGTCATCATCGTCTTACATGTGTTTGCAGTTCACAGTGTAAGGAGTTGGGATAGCTCGGAAGGTACAGCGGCGGGCTACATGCTGCACGTCCTCGGTTCGTTTCCCGGTAGGGGAAAGATTTTTTCTCATCTCCACAGCGTCCAGACCACCCATGGTGTTCATCGAAACTCCTATCCAGTGGGTACCGGGGGTAAAGCAGCCTGGTCGTGAAGCTATTGTCGAGATCAGTAATGTCTTCATGGAGTGGTGTCTGATTAGTTAAGCACAGGGACGACTTCTCCTTGCTTTTGTTTGCTGTGTCACTTGTATGCTCAGGGCCGGTCGCAGTAGCCGCACGGTCTAGGGCATGGGTGTTTGGTGTGTGTATGCGTTTATTCTGTGTAGGTAGCGGCCTTGCGACGGGCTTATCACCCATCCAAGGAGTCCTACCGTCTATGAAAAAGATTACGGAACTGAATAAGAGGCAGGGCCCCTGAGTGTACCAGTATGTATGAATGACAGGGTCCGGATGGGACAGAGATCCACACTGGGTTGACTGTTCGGATGGTCCAGCAGAGACATGTCGTGTCATCACGGCAGAAGTCAAGAGACTACAGCGCCGTCAAGTGTAGATGGAGTGGAAACTGTTTGTTTTTCTTGGGTTGGCACCACACGCAGTATTGCTTCTCTGCAGCCATGATTTAATTCGAGATACTTCTCTGGTAAAAAAAAAAAAAAATACATTTTCTTAGCTCTCGCAAATGGTTTGTGTTGTATTTGTTTTATGAACCCCTTCTTGAAACTGCAGTAGGTGGCCGGAGATAGGGGCTAGCTCTGTCTTATCACACCCAACTGAGTAGGTTTTACCTGAGGACGGGGACAGAATCCAGTCTCCGAAACGGTGTGCTTTGAAAAGAAACAGGACGGTTTTTAGAAAGTAGACAAGACGAAGAACAATGTCCAAAAACATAATACTTGTAACATGAAACTTGCAACACACTGACGAAACCCGTAATTGTTGGTGAAATGTCATGAGGATGGGAGGTGGATGGAACTGGCTCAGGATCGTGCCCAGTGGTGGGCTCTGTTATTGCCGGCGTTCGGGTTGTGATCCCAGAAACGTGGTGATGTCCCACTCTGGCATAGTTTCCCAGCTGACACGTACTAGCAACATACATTGCCACATCACTGTTTGCCTCAAAGGCTGAGCTCTTCCCCCACTTCACCCAAACGAAAATGGTATATTTAATTGTGAGTCATCCTGTACTAGAAGAGTCTTGGCAGTGACAAGTTCGTGTGTGCACTGTGATGTGCTGATGTGTGATTTATCTGCTCCGGCCAGTCAGCAAGTAGATCAGCCAGCGCGTCTTGTGCTGAGGTCGAAGGCCCTCTCGTGGGTCTCCACTTTCTGCTGTGAAGGACGCTCTGATACCAGCAACGTTGTCGAGTCCTTCGTTGGACAACTTCCGGTTCTAGCTAAAATGTTAATAATGTTCACTCATCACTCATTCAGCTGAGTCCTTCTTGAGAAGCAGTCAGTTGTGCAGCCACTCAAGAACTTCCCACCATTTTGTGGAACCCGAAGGTTCATTACCGTGTCCACAAGAGCCCTCCACTGCTTCCTATCCTGAGCCAGATCAATCCAATCCGTACCATCCCATCCTATCTCTCTAAGATCCATTTTAATATTGTCCACCCACATACATCTTGGTCTCTTTCCTTCTGGCTTTCCCACCAATATCCTATATGCCTTCCTCGCAGCCCCCATTCGTGCTACATGCCCTGCCCATCTCATCCTTCTTGACTTGATCATTCCAATTATACTTGGAGAAGAGTACAAGTTATGAAGCTCCTCATGCAGTTTTCTCAGACCTCCTGTCTGTCACTTCATCTCTCTTCGGTCCAAATATTCTCCTCAACACCCTGTTCTCTAACACCCTCAGTCTATGTTCCTCCCTTAATGTCAGAGACCAAGTTTCACACTCATACAGAATCGGAGGCAAAATTATAGTTTTGTATATTCTAATTTTTATGTTTTTGGACAGCAGACGAGAAGACAAAAGGTTCTGCACTGAACGGTAACAAGCATTACCCGAGTTCAGTCTCCTCTTAATTTCCCCCTGAATCAGGTTTCGATCTGTTATACCTGAATGCGTAATGTTACTTTAAGTAAATGGACGTTCACGCTTCCAGTTTCTTTTGGTTTACTGAATGAGGTGTCGCGCCAGATGGGACACAAGCAGCGGTACAGGATGCATTGCAATCCGTACAAGTGGCAGTGGTTTGCCGACTGTGAACTGATTATCGGCGAAGATGGCTGAAGGCCGAAAAGCACCTTCTAATAATTTTAAAAGTGATCGCTGTTGTGATGAGTGTAGGCGGTCGTTTACATAACATTAGAAGTGCTCGTCGTGGGTGTGAATTCAGTGTTACTCCTTGTTCGAAATATGTTTCGGGTCTCATAATCGCCAGATGGTGACACAGAGCGCCGTAGCTCAAGCGGCTAGTCGCTGGCGTCCCACCCGGGTCTGGTCAAGTGGAATTTGTGGTGGACAAAGTGTCACTGAGGCACGTTTTCTCCGAGTACTTCGGTTTCCCCTGCCAATCTTCATTCCACCAGTTGCTCCCCAATCACCCTCGCCTATCATCTGGGGCTGGTACAATAGGCCAGAAGTGGCCGACGTGCCGAGTGGACCCAGCTGGACTCCACCCACCACTATGCTAATTAAAAAAAAGTTAACCAAATTTAATTTCCAACGTAAGATGTGAACCAAAATCGCCACACCGGAGATCTGTTCGAACATCCAGCCCATTCAACCGATGGCGCACTCCCAGAGACGTGTTACGCGAAGCGTGTGTTTCTTTAAATACAAATGGAGGAGTTACCGTCACGTAAAAAGGTAAAGTTGTCCCTGTGCTTCATGAAGGCGTATGGGGGATTCGATATATAGATCCACATCATCTTGATCTCGGCAGTAGCTGGAGGTGAGTGGTCAGCTTCATGCTCCAACCGCTTTACCCCGGGAAAGACCCCCGGTACCCAATGCATAGGAGGCTGAATGGGCCTCAGAGCCGGTCTGAAAGACGCGGAGAAGAGACAATTCTTCATCCTACCCGGACTCGAACTCCGACCCCTCGGTCGTCCAGCATGTAGCCAGTCACTATACCGACCGAGCTATCCCGGCTCCCACCATCACATAAGCAGATGTTTTTTATAATTTCGCTCACATGTTTAGGTCCATATAGGCCATCATCGTGTCAGGTCTGACAGACGACTTGTATGTAGTGCAAGAGAAAGAATTTACAGTATCGGGTTATATATGCTAGATGCAAATACTCTTGGTGAGAGGACAGGCATATTCATAAGAGAGAAACACATCTTGTCAGAGAGGATGTTATATAAGGACTATTACCGCAAGGGTTCAGTGAGTCTCAAAGGGCTGACGTCCTACACACAGAACAGTACAAACACAGAATAAACCCACACAGACATCCATTCTTTGAGTGGAATTCGAACCCACGATCCCAGCTTACGAGCGGGCGAAAACAGTTCATGCCTTAGACCGCTCGGCTACTGTTATCGGCGGACAGAATCTGAAATACCTTTTAGTTGAGGATGATCCAAGAAATTGCATCCAGTGGTTTCCTTTTTGTAATTTAACAGTCAACAAAATGTTGCCTACGGGGACCTGAAATTGTATGAAGTTTGCTTGCCCTTTGTTGTGTTAGTTTTGATCGAGGACCTCTGTTTGTTCACCCTCGGAGCCGTGTTACGCAATTGCTTGTACACCGAGACCACAGTGTGTCTGCCTGCAGACCAGAATTAAGGGGCCACTTGTTTGCTGCCGTTGCAAGGACAGTGTCGGGATATCTCAGTCAGTATACTGGCTGGACGACCGGGCAAGAGGGGTTAAGGTTCCCGGTAGGAGCAAGACATTTTCTCTTCTCCACAGCGCCCAGATCGCCTCTCGGGCCTACCCGGCTTCTTACCCAACGGCACGGGGGGGGCGAAGCTGACCACTCACCTCCTTCTAGTTGCCAGGTCCCTCATACATCTTCATGGTGTGGTGCTTAATTAGCTACGCGTAGAGGCGACTCGAAACCATTACCTGAAAAAAATAAATTTATTAATGAATAACATTTATTCTGTTTAAGCACTCGTAATGTCATTATTACAGGCTGCATATATATCGTGTGCTGAAAGCTTTGTGCAGGATTAATTCGAGGTTCTGATATCAATGGTTACCATGTGATGCCGTGTAGTCTGGTATTGGTCTGCCTACGTTTCAGAGAAACCTCCCATCTGTAGAGTCGAAGATAGAAACAGCAACCTTGAAGATGGAAATAGTGTATTCCTCCGAAACGTCGCTACTGGACTATGCAGCGTCACATCCCAGAAGATAATACTACTTATCTTGTGCATGTTATTCGAATAAAAAGTGGAAGTTTGTTGTGATGTGTAATTATAATGTAAAGTCCAGCGGTCAGGGGGTCTAGAAATATAGAGAGTGCGTCATTAATCAATATGCCAGTTACTCGGAAGTTCCTCTTAGCTTGTTTTACCGGTATCTGGCTCCGAGCTATCAATATGCCAGTTGCTCGGAAGTTCCTGTTGGCTTGTCTTACCGGTATCTGGCTCCGAGCTATCAATATGCCAGTTGCTCGGAAGTTCCTGTTGGCTTGTCTTACCGGTATCTGGCTCCGAGCTAGAGTTTGTATATATTCAATTTTACGCGAGTTTAATGATTTCAGGGTTAATTGCCGCAATTTGAAAGTAATTATCGCGTGACATGAGTGTAATGTACGTTCCTATAACCATTAACATATTAAGTAGGCTTACACTGTACCTCTCCGCGGGAGACTGCTTGGTGGTAATGCTGCAATACCAGTTTGGCCTCTGTGAAATGTACCGGGCATGAAACTAACTTCTTTACTCTGGGACCCGCACAGCCTCTTATCCAGTGGGTACCGGGGGTTTACCCCAGCGGTAAAGCGGTCGATGTGTGAAGCTGACCATTCACCTCCAATTAGTGCCCAGGTTAAGGTAAAAGGTAAAGGTAAAGCTAAAGCTTAAGCTATCCCCGTAACAGACCGTGAAGGCCCATAGGGTTGTGTGACGTCGAGGGCTTCTCATGAAGTTTACTGACCTCTGGGTTCTGAACTGTGAATTTATTATTATTTTCGATACTTTACGGCGCTATCGGTAACTGAGATGGGGCGCGCGGTAGCGTAGTTGGTTGGGGCACTATGCTACAAGCCGGGAGGTCACGGGTTCAAATCCAGATGAGGTCATTGGAATTTTTTCAGTTGACCTAATCCTTCCAGCTGCACTATGGCCCTGGGGTTGACTCAGAACTCTAACAGAAATGAGTACCATGAATGTTTTTGGAATGTTCTTGGGCGTAAAGGGCGGCCGGCGCTTAAGGCTGACAACCTTGCCGCCATCTGTGAGCCGACTGTCTAGAAAATGTGCGAGCCTCGACGTCTCACAACCCTATGGGCCTCCACGGCCTGTTACGGGGATAGCTTTACCTTTTTTTTTTTTACTTTATCGGTAACTGAGATACAGGCCACTACTTTCGAGTTGTGGGGTTACAGTGTCCGTGGCCTAATTTAAGGCAAGATCCTGGGAGTTGCCTGGAGGGACCGAGGAAAATCACGAAAATCCTCGGTCAGAGTAGACGGTGTCCCTACCGAGACCCGAACCGAGTCCCTCCTGAGGCGGAGTGTAGTGGATTGTGGCTACGACAGCCTGGACTGTTTTGTCGCTGCCTAAGTATGTCGAAGTGGGCCGATCTGAAAGTATTGTCAATGATGCGACCCGCTGGCCGACATTTGTCCACCCCTGGTTTGGACGTGGTCGCTATTTGCGAGGGAGACACTGAAGGGCCCGCAGTCCGACCCTGCGCAAGGGCAAGGGCAGAGGAGAAGCTGACTAATTGCTGCACAGGCCTCCAAGTGGTTCTCAGCAAGGGGTGCGTGTAACACTGCTCTTCTGAAGGCTCCTGACTGCTTCCTTCTCCAGTCGCTGCAGCGTTTAGGCTGACGAATCAGATAAACTTGTTTGGAAATGGCGGCTGGCGTCATTTGGGAAGGCCACGCGGTAGCGTAGTTGGTTGGGGCACACTGCTACAGACCGCAAGGTCGCGAGTGCGAATCCCGATGAGGTCATTGGATTTCTTCGATTGACCTAACCCTTCCAGCCGCACTGTGTCCCTGGGGTCAACTCAGCCTCTAAGAGAAATGAGTACTAGGAGTATTCCTGTGGGTAAATGGCGGCCGGCGTGTAAGGCTGACAACCTCACCGCCATCTGCGAGCCGATTGTCTAGAAAACATGGGAACCTCGACGTCTCACAACCCTGTGGGCCTCCACGGCCTGTTACACCTTTTTACTTTCATCTCGGTTGTGACGCCGTATATACGTAGTGCGGTAGCTCACCGGTGTTTCGGTAGAATGTATTGCCTCCATCTTGAGGGCCGATGAGTAAGCTAAACAAGCAACCAGCAGGAAGCCCAATCTGAAATTCTTCGGAAATATTATGAAGATCTTTCTACTGAAATTTTCGTGACATGGAGACAACCGCTTCATCTTACGGCCGAGCCCAACTTTTCATTGTAACTTTCCTTCCCTTCTGTAAGTCCCTTGTACTGCGGCCACTCAGCCCCAGATGATAGGTGAGGGTGATTGTGGAGCAATTGGTGGAATGAAGATTGGCAGGGGAAACCAAAGTACTTGGAGAAAACCTGCACCAGCGCCACTTTGTGCATCAGAAATCCCACTTGATCAGACCCTGGATCGAACCCAGGCCGCCGCGGTGGGAAGCCAGCGACTAACCGCTTGAGCTATGGCGCGGTCTTGTCATAGACTTCGTTTCTCTTGTCTCTAAAAGGGATGATTCGCACGTTCCTTCCCCTCCCATTGCCTTAACACCACCCACCCTGCCCGAGGGGGTCGCAGGACCATAGCCCAGCACCCTCCCGCGGTCAGGAAGCGGTGCAGAGCCGAGCACCGGGGTCGAGTGACCGTCCCGTGAAGACGGGCTTTCGTGGTGTGGCCATTCCAGTAATTAGCCACTAGCACTATTGGGCGGTATCTCGCGTTGTCGGACAGTGACTGGAATTGTTTATTGTAACTCGCATTGTTGGGCAGTGACTGGCATTGCTTGATTGTAACTCGCATTGTTGGACAGTGACTGGCATTGTTTATTGTAACTCTCATTTTTGGGCAGTGACTGGCATTGTTTGATTGTAACTCGCATTGTTGGGCAGTGACTGGCATTGTTAATTGTAACTCGCATTGTTGGAAAGTGAGTGACATTGATTGATTGTAACTCGCATTGTTGGACAGTGACTGGCTTCGTTTGATTGGAACTCGCATTGTTGGACAATGACTGGCTTCGTTTGATTGCAACCCGCATTGTTGGAAAGTGACTGACGTTGTTTGATTGTAACTCGCATTGTTGGACAGTGACTGACGTTGTTTGATTGTAACTCGCATTGTTGGACAGAGTAACTTGCATACTCTTTATAAGCCAAATCATGTTCCACGACAGTGCTAACAACACTTCACACATCCATATCAGTCCCCGTTATAAAGCTGTATATAGAGAGGAAGGTAAAATAAACGCTTTAATTGCAGAGGGTTCGTTAGACTCTGTCAGCTGACGTTTGTGGTTGACATCAGTCCTTGAGAGGAGCACTCGTAAATCATTCACTGCATCTTCCAGCCATGTAGGTTTGGGCCTAAAACTAAAAAACTGAACTCCTGTTTTCAGTCCGCAAGCGAAGTATACCGACTGAGCGACCGCCGCTTGTCGGCGAAGTTAGTGCCAACTTTAGCGGATAGAGTGTCGCGTGATCAGCGCAACGAATCCCCACGGCCGTTAATTTCGGTTTTCTAGGCCGGAGCCGCTATTTCCTTGTAATAGCGCCTCAATTAGCCTCACGAGGCTGAGTGGACCCCGTTCCATAGCCACTACTTCTCAGAAAATGTGGTAGCGCCCGGAATCGAACCCAGGACCTCTGGATCTGTAGCCAGTATCTCCCATCTTTAAGGACATGAATGAATGAAATCACATACTTACCGGAACCTCATGTTTATTTCCTGCAGGACATAATGACGTCACGGTGTACGTGTTCATGGCGGTCGTGCCAATGCTCAGGCGGTTAGTCGCCAGCTTCCCACCGCGGCGGCCCGGTTTCCATGTCAGCTCAGGTCATATGGGATTTGTGGTTGACAAAGCGGCATTAGGGAAAGTTTTCTCCTAGTACTTCGGTTTCCCCTGCCAATTCTCATTCCACTGAATGCTCCATACTCGTCTATTTTCCGGGGCTGGTGCACTGGGGTGACGTCCCAAGTGGACTCAATCTCACCCCCACCCCGCCAAGTATTTCATCAATTTCATTATTAAGGCGAGGCGCATAACAATAAATCTCGTGGGCCGCGTGGTGTCCACGTTCCCTTGGTTGTATCCTCAGTACACAACACCTGTTTGAACATTACTGTGTTTACTGCCGCGTTGGTATGCCTGGACATGCTTCAACTGTACTCGTATGCAGGGCTTACACCGCAGCTCACCGAGCATTACAGGCGAGTGGCCACCGCCCCTGCACGGCAGGCTATACGCCTTGCATCCTTCCAGGGTAGTACCTGAAATTAGGCCACGGCCACTTCCTCCCACTTTATTGCTCAGACGTCTTACGTTTCGATGCAACGCAGTCCGAACTACTGGCAGCGTCGTTAATTAAACCACAAATGGTAAGGTAGCGCGCTATCCCTGTAATAGGCCGTGGAGGCCCATAGGGTTTTCTCTAGACAGTCTGTTCACAGATGGCGGTGAGGTTTTCAGCTTTACGCGCCGGCCGCCCTTGAGCTCCCAGAAAGATTCCTTGTACTCATTTCTGTTAGAGGCTGCGTCGACCCCAGGGTCATAGTGCGGTTGGAAGGATTAGGTGAATTGGAAAACCCGCCTCATTGGGACTCGAACCCGCGACCTTCCGGCTTGTAGTATAGTGCTTCAACAACTACGCTATCGCGTGCCCCCGATTAAACCGTTAGTAAAGGTAAAGGTTTCCCTGTGCTTAAATAAGGACTACGCCATAAAGACATATGGAGGAGTGGATGTATACATTAACGTAATTATGACCTCGTCACTAGATGGAGGTGAGTGGTCAGTTTCGAGCCCTGTCCGCCTTACATCCTTGGGAAGGACCCCCGGTACCGATTGCATAGGAGGCTGGCTGGGCCCAAGAGCCGGTCTGGTTCCTATGGAGAAGAGAAAAATCTTGCACCTATCGGTAATCGAGCCTCAGCCGTCCAGCCCGTAGCCCGTCGCTATGTCGACTCCTGAGCTGGTTTGCGTCCAGGGGAAGAGGATAAAAGTCTCGCCCCTGACGGGAATTGAACTGCATTCCTCAACCGTCCATCCCCTGGCCTGGCCACTCTGGCGCTGCCCTCTTGTTCGCTGGAGTTTCTTCTTCGTCTGAAATGTCTCTCCCCTTCTTCTCTTGCGATCTTCCAACACGTTTCGTCCAGATGTGGGCTCGTATAACCGCGCTACTGTTCTTGTCACCCTGCCCCCGCCTGTGTTTCTGATTGACTGACTGAAGGAAGCAGAACCCTTCTGCAGAAGCCCATTGTACCTCGTCTGGCGAAGGAATTATCAGTATTTTATGGGACCCGAATGTTCATTACCGTGTTCACGTGTCCATATTTCCCCACCCCTTTCACCATCCTGTTTGTTTAAGATCCATTTTAATACTGTCCTCTCAGTTACAGCGAGGTCTTCCCAGTGATCTTCAGTCAGGTTTTCTTTCCAAAACTTGGTTGTGTGCTCTTGTGCGTCCCACATATCTCATATATCGCCCTTGATTTGAACACCTTAATAATATTTGGTGGAGAGTACAAATTATGAAGCTCCTCGTTACTTAATTCTCTCCAGCCTACAGTTCCTTCCCTCGTCGAAATCGTTTGTTCATCATGGTTACAGTCGTGGGAACCGCCAATCGAAAATTGTTTATTCCTCATGGTTACAGTCGTGAGAACCTCCAATCCAAAATCGTTTATTCTTCATGGTTACAGTCGTAGGAACGTGGAGTGTTACTGTGATCTGGCTACTCCTTGTTGAGACTGTACCTCTGTGGCGCTGGAAGGGTCGCTATATCCAGCGTCCAGGCAGCACGAATTCTGCTGCCTCTCACATGATCTACTCTTCCGAGAACTGTGCCGGCTCCAATGAAATTTCCCTTCTTGATTACTTCATATGTCGGAAATATGAAGAGCATGTGGCTGGCCTGTTCAACTGAGTGGCGCGTCTCCGCATTTCTGTGCGTAGTCCTCCACGGACAGAAGGCACCGCCCGCAGCTCTCGGGGCTGGGAGGAACCAGAAAATTTGCTTACAAACTTTACATCACAGCCTCTTAAGAATACTTGATCACTGTGGAGTACTATTCCTGTAACGGGCCATGGAGGCCCATAGGGTTGTGAGACATCGACGCTCCCATATTTTCTAGACAGTCGGCTCACAGATAGCAGTGAGGTCAGCCTTACGCACCGGCCGACCGCCCTTTACTCCCCAGGAAGATTCCTGGTACTCATTTCTGTTGAGGTTGAATCAACACCAGGGCCATAGTGCGGCTGGAAGGATTAGGTCAATTGAAAAATCCAGTGACCTCATAAGGAATCGAACCCGCGACCTTCTGGTTTGTAGCAGTGTCTCAACCAACTACGTTACCGGTAATCAGGACACAGGAAGATTCTATTTAAAGATAATTTTAAAGTTTGTTATGTTTCCTTTTGTTTTGAATAATGATTACTCCTTTCAAAAATCCGGGAGGATTCTGTTTGCTGTTATCTCATCCTTCTCCTTGACTTCTTTTGTTTTCCTTTTCCATTTTTCCTTCTCACAGAGCGGGTTTCCGTAGCGGTAGTGCTCTAGCCTTGTATCGTGGTCCAAGTCTCAGCCATTCTGATAGGCCTTTCCTTGTTTTCCTCATTTGTTCCAGGCAAAGGCCGCGGTAGTACGCTGATTAGACTTTTATCATCTCCTTCCAAATCCTTTCCAATTCATCCTTCACCAGTCAGCCGTAAGTTATCCCACAGACATGCGCCCTCCCTCCCTTTTCTCGACGTCTCTCTTTTCGTCCCATTTTTCCAAATGGAGCTGAGTTGTCAGCTTCACGCCCCAGCCACATTACTCCCAAATTAAGAGCCCCCGGTTCCCATTGTACAGGAGCCCCAGAGCCGGTCTGGACGTTGTGGAGGAAGCCTCTTGGTCCTGCCGGGAATCGAACCTCAATTTCTAGGTCAAGTCCTTAGCCCAGCGCTGTACTGGCTCCTCATAGCAACAGTTTAATTCATAAAGCGGCCACTGTGATGCGAGACGCCGTTAAGTAGTGTGACGTCATATCTTCACGTGCTCTCTATATGCTTTTATTTTTGGCAAACAAGTTTTAACTTTTGGGACATAACGTCTTGAAGGAGGTTGAAACGGAGTTGTATCCCGGAAGACAGACCTCTTCATAACCGCCGCTGTGAGAAGGTGAACTCCTACAAAGAATGTACAGCAATATGTTTATGATATTATTAAAATAAAAAAAGTTGTCCCTGGGCGTAATTAATTAAGCACCATGCCATGAAGACATGAAGGAACTAAGGTATAGCTCCGCCATTCTTGACCTCGGCACTAGATGGAGGTGAGTGGTCAGCTTGACGTCCGTGACTCTTTACCCCAAGGGAAAAAGCCCCCGGTACATACTGGACGGGAGGCTCGGTGGACCTTAAAACCGGCCTGGGCGACGTGGAGGAAAGAAATATCTTGCACTGCCAGGAATCGAACTGGGGCCTTCCAGCACGAAGTTCGTTGCTATACCGACTCCCATGCTTAGGAAAATAATGTAGGCCTATATTTTAAAGTACTGCAGCAGTGGAGAAATTATCTGAGTGTTTTCCCACGACTGAATCCGTCCGCAGAGTCCAGATGTACAAACGGAATAACAGACTCAAGAATGTTCTCTTTAATGGCTGTACGGTTGCATTTTCATCGTCGTAACTAATTTTATTACCGACATCATCACTGCATACACAGTGAGCGATATGGGCGAGTCGTATAAATGCACGTGTGATGTGTTTAGTCACTGCTCAATAGCTCCACATTGTATCATGAGACCTCACGAGTCGGACGGCCCAGACTGGCTGCAGACTGGTGGACCGGAGTTCGATTCCCAGTAATATCAAGGTTCTTTTTCACTCCGTCATTGTCACAAATTCTCACATTCTATAGGCACGGAGTATACGTTCCTTGGAGGTAAGTATGGCCAGGACGTGAAGCCTCCTAGCAAAGAACATTTAAATTCTAGTTCATCTCACAGGAAACACGTCACGTCTCCGCTACAAAGCCCAACCGGTTAATGCTGTTTGAGGAAACAGTCGCTGTTTATTGTGAGAATCATACGGAACACATAAATAGACTGAGTGGGCAGAATGCAAAGACTGTATATATAAGAATTCAGTCCGTACCTCACAGGAAACACATTATGTCTTAGCTACAGAGACCAGCCGGTTAATGGTGTTTGGGGAAACAGTCGCTGTTTATTGTGAGAATCATACGGAACACACAAATACACTGAGTGTATTATTATTATGGGCTTCAAGTGCCTGGCACAACTCCAAGGAAGTCGAGCTAATATTTGTTAATTACATTTTAATAACATAATCATATGCATAATGAACGCAATTACTGACGGCATTAAAGCGACAGATGGCGGTGCTTGCAGCTGATCATACAAATCAATAAAAACTTTCACTGCAGTTCCATGGGCCGGACAAAGATCAGTTACGGGGCCATATTTTGTGCCCTCTGATCCGGACACAAGATTGCCCAGTAGTACGAAGATTCATGAATGGTGGGGCTGGAAAGGGTTTTGAAGTAAGCTTTCGCACTATCCCTGCAATGTTCTAGAGGTACTGAGGACAACCATCAAATCCTCAGTCAGGATAGCCGGTGTCCCGGTCGAGATACGAACCAAGCACATCTTGAACATAAGCCGAAGCTAATTATGCTGGGGTACCATGTTGTGTTGTCTAGTACACATCAAACAATAGGACGCATAGTTACCGCTGTGATTTAAAGGGACATTTAACAAAGCGCATGCCATGTTGTCAGGAATGCGCCACTTGTATTGTTGGGATGGCGCTGCCAGATGTCGCCATGACGTCACCAGATATGTCTGCAGATGGCGTGTGAACGCGCTCACATGTGCAGTCTCACCCGCGGGTGATCCCAAAGTGGGCTGGACACCCACGTCTGATGATTTCTGCTGTGCAGAATTGATCATGAAATCATGTCTGTGTTAACAGGTTAGGAAGTGTGATGCGTGCTGCGTTTGCCTTGTCTTTGCATCTAGATGATTTCGTGAATATTGGTAAAAAAAATCTCGTCTCTACTGCGACGTCATTATAGTGACATTTTGTTTTACTGTTGCGACATGTTTCGGCCCCATGTGGCCATCCTCAGGCAGCTGTGTCAGCGCATATGTCGATATGTTACATGCTGCAAGCTACCTTCATATTGCTACGTAGCTCTCCCCAGTAATGACTGAGGTATGGATGCAACATGATGCTCAAATGTAATATTGAGAAACCTCAAGTGTTTTGGTCACCAAATATTTGTCTTCTGAACCCATAGCTTGGTGGTTGTAGTAAGTACCACTGGTTGCGATAATGCTTTTGAAATAGAGAAAAACCTGTTGCCCCTGCCAGGAATCGAACTCCAGTTCTCCAGTCTGTAACTATAGGCTGCTCTATCCCGGCTAGTAATTCAAATTACTTGCACCTGCCGGGAATCAAACTGCGGCTGTCCAGCCTGATGCTATACCGACTGCCCTATCCCTGCTCGTAGTTCATCGTTCCCTGTGCTTATCTCATGAAGCAGCACACCATGAAGGAGTATAAGGGAGTGGATGTATAGATCTACGCTTTCTTGTTATCTCATGAAGCAACACACCATGAAGGCGTATAAGGGAGTGGATGTATAGATCTACGCTTTCTTTTTATCTCATGAAGCAACACACCATGAAGGCGTATAAGGGAGTGGATGTATAGATCTACGCTTTCTTGTTATCTCATGAAGCAACACACCATGAAGGCGTATAAGGGAGTGGATGTATAGATCTACGCTTTCTTGTTATCTCATGAAGCAACACACCATGAAGGCGTATAAGGGAGTGGATGTATAGATCTACGCTTTCTTGTTATCTCATGAAGCAGCACACCATGAAGGCATATAGGGGAGTGGATGTATAGATCTACGCTTTCTTGATCTGGCCACTAGATGGAGGTGAGCGGTCAGTTTCACACACTGGCCGCTTTACCACCATGGAAAGAGCCCCCTGTACCCATTGGATAGGAGGCTGGAGGGCCCCAGAGCCAGTCTGGACGACGAGAAGAGAAAATTCTTGAACCTACCGGGACTCGAACTCCGACCCATTGGTTGTTCAGCCCGTAGCCAGTCGCTATACCGACCGAGCTATCCTGACTCCATGTGACTGAATTGTACCGACGTGTTGTGCGGCGTGGCAGCCCCTGGATCGGGGGACGGGAAGGAATTGTGTGTTCTGAGACACGTGTTTATTCGGGTAGAGCTTGAATATATGACGCTAGTGTAATCCAGGAAACTTCTGAGAAATTCTGTAAACATCAGCATAGAGGCACGCTCCAGTCTTGCGTAACGTTATCTGTTTATCCGGCCCAAAGTCTCGTCTTCTGTCGCAGTTTCCTGCCTGAATTCGTTCGTTATCCTTACATCGAGTCTTGGCAATCTGTGGCCTGT
Source organism: Cryptotermes secundus (assembly GCF_002891405.2). Taxonomy (NCBI): domain Eukaryota; kingdom Metazoa; phylum Arthropoda; class Insecta; order Blattodea; family Kalotermitidae; genus Cryptotermes; species Cryptotermes secundus. The sequence continues at coordinate 300,260 of NW_019723312.1, read as the reverse complement.
GGGAAGAATACGGCTCTTAGTGCGAGTTGCCTGTTGTGGGTTCTGTGTACCAAGTTGCTGAGGGACCTCCTTCATCTTCTATGCTGAAGATGGAGGCAAGAGGTTCCTCCAAACCACTGATACCTCTCTTCTAAGTACACGGTGGCGTAATTCATCTGCCTCCGTGAGAACTTCAAATCTTACATGAATTAATCTGGCTCGAGATCTGTAGAGAGCTCTTTTGAAGATGGTAATGAATTTTAGGGTTTCGTAAAACGTTGGGAATTTTGTCTAGCGTTTCAGCAACCCGAGAAGGTGTCATGCCATGTAAATCTTCCAAAGTACAAGTTTCTTCATGCCAATACTGAAGAAATCAGTTCATACGTCACAGGCAACACAACGTCCCCGCTACAAAACCCAACCGGTTAATGCTGTTTGGGGAAACAGTCGCTGGTTATTGTGAGAACCACACGGAACACGGAAATACCCTGTGTGGGCGGAATGCAGAGACTTATATATAAGAATTCAGTCCGTACCTCACAGTAAACATTACGTCTCCACCACAGAGACCAACCGGTTAATGCTGTTTGTTGTGAGAACCATATGGAACACACAAATACGCTGTGTGGGCAGAATGCAGAGACTTTACATATAAGAATTCAGTCCGTACCTCACAGGAAACACATTACGTCTCCGCTACAGAGCCCAACCGGTTAATGCTGTTTGGGAAAACAGTCGCTGTTTATTGTGAGAACCACACGGAACACACAAATACACTGTGTTGAGAGAATGCAGAGTTTTAATGTTAAAACAGGTGGTACATATATATAGCTTTAAAAGAGATAAGACTTCCACTTTAGAACAAGGCACGGCGTACGTTAAATTTTAATTATCCACGTCTATCGGGCGGGGTCCAGCCCATAAGTCTTGTGTTATGCCGTCATGTGGCTTGCGTGATCTCATACTGTTGCACCATCTAGCGTCACGTTTGTTAGATATTTGACTGTGTGAACACAAACTGTTTAAATATATCTGTGTAGCAATTTCATATCCGGAAACAGGGATGTGCAAGGAAGGTTCATAGGCTGTTAGAGGCTCCTTGATCGTGCGCACTGTCCCGAAGAAATAGCAAAACTGTATGTTAAATCTGATTAACTTTTTCATGGCATAGAGAACACGGCCGCCATCTTCAGGGGTTGCGTTCATGAAGAACATCGGGAATTGGGGGTTAACAGGCATCTAAACCAAAATTTAAATAATCCAAAATATAACCCTACATAATTATAGATTGTATACGCAAAACATAAGATATATAGAAGTACATACTTCTACAAAAGGAATTGCAAATATCATTCTAATGTCCCTCCGTATATTCGTATAACTTTAGAATAGAATGTATGTTGAAGAAAGCAGTCTTCTGGGATTTGGCACCGTGTATAAGTGGTGTTAACCGACGTTTCGGAGGAACGTATCGCCTCCATCTTCAGGGTAGTCTGCTTTTACCGTTCTCACGGTCTTGTCGCTTGCAGATTTCTTATACTTTTTCTTCTACCCTGAAGATGGAGGCGATACGTTCCTCCGAAACGTCGGTTAACACCACTTATATACGGTGCCAAATCCCAGAAGACTGCTTTCTTCATAGTCACCGCCGTGAAAGCCTCAAATCTTACAGAATGTATGTTTTTCGGTAAAATTTGTCAGTACCAATTTTCGGCGACGTTGAAGAATTATATCTTCTGGTATGTAACACCGTGTAGTCTGGTGGAATTCAGCCGACGGAACATATCGCCTTCGTCTTCAGAATGAAGAGCAAGCCACGCAAGAAACCATCATGGAGGAGGCAGCAAGCCGTCTTGAGCCGTAACAAAACCCACTTTACTGAAGGACTTCCTCATATACCATTGCTGGTAAGCCGGTTGCATGTAAGCTTAATGAACAGCACGTGGAGTATGAGAGCCGGGATAGCTCAGATTGTATTGCGAATAAACTACAGACTTGTCGGTCCCTCGGGTCGGGATTCGGTTCCTGGCGGGGGCAAGATATTTTACTCTTCTTCACAGCGTTCAAACCGGCTCTACGGGGCCCGCCCCCTTTCCAATCCAGTGGGTACCTGAAACTCTTTCCCCAGAAGAAAAGCAGCCGGGGCTTGGATCTGACTGTTCATCTCCATCTAGATCCTAGAATGGTGGAGCCTGCACCTCCAGTCTCCTATGTCTTCGTGGCGTGGTGCTTAATTAATTAAGCACATGGACTTGCATCCAAAAGTGTTAATGCCAAGGACAGCAGCGGATACGTAAGGCCGATAACTGCGCTCTGCTGTATACTCATATCTGCTGCAGAATGTAGCACCCCCAATCTGCCAACTTGATGACTCACTTCACCCTGTGCGGGAACCGATCTTCGTTTGTTCTTCGGTGTTAACAATGGCGGATCCCAGACTCTTCTTCTCATATATATTTTTGCAAATTGCACGCGGTAGCGTAGTTGGTTGAGGCTCTGTGTAACAGGCTGGAATGTCGCGGGATCGAATCCCGATGAAGTTACTGGATTTTTCAGTTGACCTAATCCTTCCAGCCGCACTATGGCCCTGGGGTCGACGCAGCTGTAGCAGAAATGAGTACCAGGCATCTTCCTGTGGGATAAAGAGCGGCCGGCGCGTAAGGCTGACAACCTCACCGCCATCTGTGAGTCGATTATCTAGAAGATGTGGAAGCCTCGACGTCTCACAACCCTATGGACTTCCAGTGCCTGTTACAGGGCTAGTTCACGTTTTACTTAACTTCTAACCCTTTACCTGCTTCAGTTCATAACGCTCGAGACATTACCCAGCATGTTGTTTGGTGGCCTCAGTAAGAATCATCAAACGGTTGTGTGCGTCGAATTACACGCTTTGTAGCCCAGAACTTACCCAGTTTGAAAACACTTGCTGTAGAGTTCGGCCCACGCATGGGTGCGATCCACTCTACAAGACGCTTCTGTACCCCCAGGGGCTGAGCGGTGTGCTTACTGGTGTGCTGTGTAAGTGGGCGCCTTGAATGTCACGCTGGAGAAATAGCAAGGAATTGTTTTCTGGGATGTGACACCGTGTGGTCTGGTAGAAGTTTACCGACGTACTGGCCTCACGTGTCTTGACTTCTGGTCTGTGACACCGTGTAGTCTGATACAAGTTTACTGACGTTTCGGAGGAGAGTGCTGGAGAAGGTTCTCCCTTCTTGACTTCTAGGACGTGACATCATGTAGTGTGATAGTTACCAAAGTTTCGGAGAAGTGCGCTGCCGCCATCTTCAGGATAGAATTGTCTTGTCTTCAGCTGACCGTAACAGTTGCGAGTGCGGGTGTACGTCTGGTGGGGCGCTGAAACAGCACAGCCCGCAGCCGCGTCAGCCCCGTGTGTGGGCTAGCGCTGACCGCATCTTGTTCAGTTGGGTTCGTTATAGCCGCCACTGCAGACCGTAGGGATAACTTCCGGTACCTGTCAGTGGCGGCTGCGATGATGTATGACACACAGTATATGGGTACCAAAGTTTCGGGGAATATACTCCCTTAATCTTCAGGGCACAAGTATAAGTTCCTGCTTTATATGAGAAGGTGTAATTTGGTAGGTGGATACGAAAATTCCATGTTCAGGGTAGAACTCTATTTCTGTAGGATGACACCATGCAGTTTGGTAGTTGGATACCAACACTTCGGAAGGAAACAGTGCGTCCATCTTTAGGGTTTAAGTGACTCCTTCGACATGAGAGTGTATAGTTTAGTAGGTGGATACCAACGTTTCGGAGGAATATACTGTAGCAGTCTTCAGGACAGAAGGGTCTTCTTGTGCTTTATGATACTATGTAGAGTAAGAACGTTTCGCTGGAAGACACTGCCTCCAGCTCCAAGGTGCGAACAAATAAGTTCAAGCGGTAACGCTTCTGACTTGTATTGGAGAGGTGCCTGGTTCGAATCTCGGCTGCAGTTCCCATTATCCTGGCCGCGATTTTCGTGATTTTCTTTAGTGCCTCAAGGAAGTGTGGGATAGTACCGCAGATTAGTGCATGACCGTTGGATTTCCCCTCCTTCTCGATTCATTACCCACTGCTCATCCTCTCATTTGGCGCTTCGGTACTAAGGTGACAGCGTCAAGCAAACCACAAACCATTGAAACCATATCGCGGTGATGGTTTTCATGTTCACCGCCATCATATGGGATAAACTGCTTAGAATTAATTGTATGTCCCTTTCTTCAGCTCATTCGGTACAATGACTGGCTAAGGGCTGGACGGCCAAGGGGTCGGAGTTCTAGTCCTGGTAGGGGCAAGATTCTTCTCTCCACGTCGTCCAGACTGGCTTTAGGGCCCACTCAGCCTCCTGTCCAATGGGTACGGGGGGCTCTATCCCGGGGATAAAGCGGCAGGGGCGTGAAGCTGGGTGCAGAGGTCAAGCGAACATGGATCTGTGCATCCACTCCCCCATACGTCTTCATGGCGGAGAGAGAATTTTATACCTGATGCGCCGTGACAAGTGAGACAATTTGCTTGAGAGTTCCGTTCCCTGTCGGGGCGGCAGTGGAAACCACTGACCTCATCACGCGTAATTACAGTCCGTTTGTATTGCAATTTAAAAGGCGGTGGTGGAGGAATGTCGTTATACACTGTGCAGTAGTGGGGCCACTTGTCGCGGTCGTGACGTCCTGTCTGCTGTCAACACAGCGCGACCGTCTGTTACCCAGCCAGATTGTCTGCGAGAAGCATCTCTGAAGGTGCTCTATTGTAGCCCGTTACGTCATCAAGAGAAAGTCAGTAGATGCTCTAGACACACGAATGGGATGCAGAAATGCAACGAAGTGACCGCCAAGAAGCTACAGATGAATGGAGCCTTGGGAGGAAAACCCTGAGGATGTTATAGGCCTGAAGAGGACCAGTAGCAGAAAGGACTAACCTTCCCTGAAGATGGAGCCACTGCGTCACAGCGAAAGGCTGATGAATCGTACCGGTATAGCGATGAGCTACGGGCTGGAGGACGGGATTCGATTCCAGGAAAGGGAAGATATTTTTCTCTTCACAGCGTCCAGACCGGCGCTGGGCTCCACCCAGCCTCCTATCCAATGGGTACCGGAGGCTCCTTCCATGGGAGTAAAGCGGCTAATCTTGGTAAGAGTTTACGGTAATGGCTGATGCGGCCATCTGGTCACCTTTGTTCTGCCCTGGCCTGCACTGAACAGGCATAGCCCCCTGTCACTTGCCTGTATACAGCACCGGCAACAGTCTTCTGGCGGTTTCGTTGTGCATAAGCGGCCGATCCAGGCGCCTGAAACAAAGGCATACTCCGCGCTCCTCCGCCACTGTCGCTGACAGGTGCACTAGAAGCTTGCCGAACTTTCCAAAGAATGTACTGCCTCCATCTTCAGGGTAGAAAAATACTTCCAGGAAGTAAACAAAGAAGCTGCACATTCCTTGCTTATTTTCATCTGCGATCCTGAAGAAGGTGTCAGTACGTACATACGAAACGTCAGAGAACTTCTTCCACACTATACGGCGTCATATCCCAGAAGATACTTTTGTTCAAACGATTACGTAATGTTGTGAGTGTTACACAGCGTTTAGAGTAGATGATTGGAGTTGTTGCACTTATGCACTCAGCTCGTAACTACAAATGTTACAGAACGATCGCTGATCTACACGCTTACAGGTCACCGTTACACACACACAAGGATTCTATCGTCACTAGTCGTATCCTGGCAACGGATTTCAACACAATAATTATATCAGTCTCACTGACTCTGCAGCGCACATGACGTCTTCTTTGCACAGCCAATTCCTTTCTTACCTTCTCTTCTCAACCATTCAACTGCCATTTCTAGAGGCTTCCTCAATTATTATTCAGCTGGCCTGGGATCCTCATTACGCAGCCTCTGGGGACCCCAACAGAAAACATCGTTTGCTTACATATTCATTGCCGCGGGAACCTGTTTACTGAGTCGTTACCTAGCAATGAACGTCTACTCTGGCCCCGCTTTTGTGGCTTCCAGGCGTCATGTCACAGTACATTCTCCATAACTACACCCTAAATTGGACGATAATATTAAAGTCAATCTTAAAGAAATATAGTGGAAAGTCCTGGATTAGTTGAATTCAGGCTGGCTGTTGTGGAAACGGTATTTAATTTTCGGATTCCATTAAGGCGGGGTCTTTGTTGAAGAAATGAGCTAGTGTTAGCCTTTAAAGAAGATCTGTGGCCCCTGAGGTTGCTCACACGATAATAAGATTTGTATTTTACACTGCTTACAAATGTCGTTCTCTTTACGATCCATTTCTGAGACGACTGTGTGACGTATTTAGATAATGTTGAACATCTAGCAAACCAGGAGCAGAACTAGGCGCTGTGTGAAGAGTTTGCAGCATTTCTTGGTCATTGTTAAAACCTGAAATTAATTTAGTCAGTTATTTCGTTCATAGTTTTTCCAGGTTTTACGTAAGTTATCCGCCATCACGGCTCTGGCACGTGTGCGTGGAATACCTTAACACCTGCAATGGTTCTGAATCAGCATCAAACGAGTATAAAGTCGAGTGACGTGTGCAAAATCACAGAGATGGTGTACGTAAAACACGCGACGTTTCTCAAGCTGTCCTGTCTCAGTGCGAATGATTTACAGTGATAAGTTCTTGTAATTTAGTGCAGAGGTTGTGTTGCGAGGAAGGAAGACAAATCTTTGACAAATTGTAATGGAGTGATTTATAGTCCATTGTGATCAACGTATATTTCTTGGTTGCACGCGGGCCCTCACAGAAGAACAAATTGTTGGGTCGCTTCCCACCCTCCCAGTAATCTTGCGAGTCTTTTTAATGCTGACCTAAACTCACTTCTGCACGGTCCACTGCCTACTCGGCCGCTCAGTGCAGTGACAGCCAAACTCCTTCAGTTCTCGCAGTGTCTGGACCGTCTGGACGTTACGCTGCCTTTTGCGGAACGCCGTAGGAAGTTTACTTGTTTATGCTGTTATTCGGCCTAGGAACAATATTAGGAACGGAAAATGTGCCGTGTCATAGCCTGCGCATCTCCAATAATAATAATAATAATAATAATAATAATAATAATAATAATAATAATAATAATAATAAGTTAAAGCTATTCCTGTAACAGTCCATGCAGACCCGTATGGTTGTGAGATGTTGAGGTTCCCACATTTTCTACACAATCGGCTCACAGATGACGGTGAGGTTGTCAGCCTCACGCGCCGGCCGCCCTTTACCCCCAGGAAGATTTCTGGTACTCATTTCTGTTAGAGGCTGAGTCCACCCCAGGGCCATAGTGCGGCTGGAAGGATTAGATCAGTTGAAAAATCCAATGACCTCTTCGGGAACCGAACCCGCGACTTTCTGGTTTGTAGCGTAGTGCTTCAACTAACTACGCTAGCGCGTAGCAAGGACAAATGATAAAGAAGAATAGAATTTATGTGATTGATAGACAATTAGTGTATGCCTCTGAGATTTCAAGGCAAATGAAAGATTTCTCAGATGCATTTTGGAGCAGTGGAGGTGAAGGGTACATAGTGGAAGAGAGATAACCGTGAATCGGATAAGCTACTTAATGAGCCAGATATTACTAAATATACAAAAATTAATAGATTAAGTTGGGCTGGACATATGTACATAGGGCAGTGAAGAAGCTGTTTGGTACCAGACCTGAAGGGTCCATGAAATTTGGAAGGCCAATGAAATATGAGGAACGTGTGATCATGATATCAGGCAGGTCCCTGCTGGATGAAAAGAGAAGACTGGCTTAAGCCTCTGAAGAAGTCCAGGCTCCACACAGGGCTGTCTAGCCAGTGACGATGATTGGCAGATATACAGGGTGATTCTAAACTATTGTCGCGTTTTCCATATTCTATAAACAATAAATTAGAATCACCCTGTATATAAAATTAAAAATTGAGAAAATTGTACACAGGGACTCGCACATCTCTTAGTGGTCTGTGGGAGCATGTTTGGAAAACACTGCGCTAGTACATTGAACTAAATAAGAAGACAGACAAACAAACAAACAAATTGGCCGCACGTGATGTCTGGTATCTTGCGGGGAGAAGTGGGGGGAGTTACTGAGAGGAAACAAGGCCTGTATTTATTACGCGAGTTTTAACCTTTGGCCGGCATATGGACGATGCAGAGAGCGTAGACATGCCTCATTTGTTTCGGGAGTAATCACGAGGCGGCCTTCACGATGATTTGTGCGAAATGCGCCTCACGCTGACAGGTCTGATTGAGTTGATGCTCCACTGCTCCGGTCCTGCGCTTAGGGGTACCGGGTTCCTTTCTTGGCCCAGACACATACATGCTCCCTGCTGAATGATCATCATGATTTCACTCTGCGGCCACCTGTTCACGCTCGTTCCTCGCTCGCCGATTTTTTCTACCCTGAAGATGGAGGCGATACGTTCCTCCGAAACGTCTGTTTACACAACACCGACACGCCGCCACTTTCCAGAAAACGGTATTCTTCATAGTCACCGCCGTAAAAGCCTCAAATTGTACATGATTTCACTCAGTTACTTCAATCATAATAGTACGTTTATTAAACATTATCGTCGCCAAAGATGACACCGTGTAGCCTGGCAGATCGATGCAGACTTTTCAATAGAAACGTGCAGTATCCATCTTCAGGGTGGAACGGCTTACTCCCTTACCATGGAGATGGAGGCAGAAGGTTCATCCGAAGCATTGGTATCAGTAAACTTGATACGTAGTGGGCTGGGAAAGCGGTTATGATTAAATTCATGAAGACTGCCGTCTTCTGAGATGTGGGGCCATGTAGATCTTGTGTAAACGGACGTTTCGGATGCACATATCGCCTCCATCTTCAGCGTAGAGAAATCCGCGAGCGAGGTGTTTCTCGACTGGTGACTCAGTTGTAGCCACCTGCTCAAGCTGGTTCCTCGCTCCCGGATTTTTCTACCCTGAAGATGGAAGCGATGAGATCCTCCGAAACGTCGGTTCACACAAGATCTACATGGCTCCAAATGCCAGAAGACGGCATTCTTCATAGTCACCGCCGTGAAACCTCAAATCTTATTTAGATCCATGTCCTGTGGGTTCGAATCTCTGCTGAGACACCTGCTATGCTAGTTTTTTGTTGTTGTTTTCTTCAGTCTCTCCAGACAAGTGTCTGGATTATAACTCCTTGCGAAATCCTTCAACTGTCACCTACCGCTCGACGCCATATGATCCTGCTGTTGAGAGCGTCATGACGTAACTGATGTGTCTTGTGTTCCCAGAGATGCATCCCGGGGTTCGAGAACGCGGCTTTCAACGTACTCGTAGAGGCCACCAACACTTGCGGCGAGGAGCGGCCTACGGAGTTCTGTGTGCAGACTGGCACTTCCGGCACCAAGAAGTCATGTGAGGTGTGCTACGGCTCGGGGCCCCAAGCACACCCTGCCGCCTACCTCACAGACTTCAACAACAACGAGAACCAGACGTGGTGGCAGTCGGAGACCATGTTCGAAGCCATCCAGTACCCGAACCAGGTCAACCTCACCCTCCACTTGCGTGAGTACAGCTGAAGGAAATTCACTTCCTGCGTATGAAAATGTAGGTAAAGTTAGGGGCCGTGGAGGCCCACAGGGTTGTGAGACGTCGAGGCTCCCACATTTTCTCTAGACAATCGGCTCACATGGGCTGTGAGTTTGTCAGCCCTACGCGCCGGCCGCCCTTTACCCCCAGGAAGTTTTCTGGTACTCATTTCTGTTAGAGGCTGAGTCTACCCCAGGGCCATAGTGCAGCTGCAAGGATTACGTCAGTTGAAAAATCGGGAATCAAACCCGCGACCTTCCGGTTTGTAACATAATAGTTCAACCAAGATAAAATTTTCACCTCCCTTCTTATCTTAATTTCAGGTCTGTGCAGTCCCAATCACAATTTTACTGCATATTTTTCTGTTATCTCCCTTCAGCCAAGATATTTAGATATTTATGTAGCTGTAGATATACTGACGCGGGCTATCTCTTTATAAAGGCACCCAGCAGAGTAGGTGTCTCCCCCTTCACCTGAGGATGGAAACAGATCCAGTTGCCGACACGTTGTGTTCTCCAGTTTTTAGAATACCGGGTGATGGACAAGTAACTCTGAGACCACCAGAAAGCTTTCTCGCCACAAGAGGGGTCTTTGCTGGCAAAACTCACGTACTTACAGAAAATCATCAACCGAAAAGAAAATTGATGACAGCAACTAAAGGAAGAGATGTTAGATTGTCCTCCCATCTATATTTAGATTACGCGTGTGGTTTCTTTCTTTTCCGGTCCTCGGGCTAAACTTTCGTATACATGCGTGCTACATGGCCAGCCATCTTAGCCACCTCGATTTCATCATGCAAATAACATTAGGTGACGAGAGCAAATTTTGAAGCTCCTCTCTGCGTAATTTTCTTCGACCTTGTGTTAGCTCCCTCACGGCTGCAGATGTGTCTTAGTAGCCCTGTTAGAGACCAACTCCCGTAACAGTTGTCCCTGTGCTTATCTAGTTAAGCACTGCGCCATGAAGGCGTATATGGGAGTGGATGTGTAGCTCCACATTTCTTGACCTCGGCACTAACTGGAGGTGTGTGGTCAGCTTAACGCCCCGGCCGCTTTACCCCCGGGGAGAGAACCAACCCCGGTTCCCCTTGGATAGGAGGTTGGGTGGACCCCAGAGCCGGTCCGGACGACGTGAAGAAGAGAAAATTCTTGACCATACCGGGACTCGAACTCCGACCCCTCAGTCGCTATACTGACTGAGCTCCTTTGTAACTCCTGTGACGATTTAAAAAGTATCACCATCTTCTGAGACTCCCTGTAGTGATTAAACATGGACGGGCGTGAAGGGACGTAAAGTAGTAATTAGGAACTGGTCTGTTTTAATGGACTGCGGGGTGAGGTGGGGGAGGGGGTAGAGTGACGAGTGCGCATTGGACGGGATGGACGCTGTAATAAGAATTCCCAGGCCGACTGCCATGACACAGGAATTTATTTCGATGAGCCCAGCGCACCTTGCCTGCTTGAGGATGACTCTGCAGTCAACACGTTATTTTTCATTCATACTGGAATCTGCTCCGAGCCGGTATTGCTACCGAGAAATCGGGGTTCGGTTCCCAGCAGCACCTCCACAGCGGCTACCTGGGGCTCTTTCCCTGGGGATAAAGCTGGGTCATGAAGCTGACCACTCCATCCGGTGCCAAGGTCAAGAATGATTGAGCTGTACCTTCACTCCACCCATACGTCTTCATAGCGTGGTCTTTAATTAACTGAGTGTAGAACAACTACATCACTAAAGTACAAAAGGTAAAAGAAGGTAAAGCTATCCCTGTAACAGGCTGTGGAGGCCCATAGGGCTGTGAGACTTCGAGGCTCCCTCATTTTCTAGACAATCGGCTCACAGCGGTGAGGTTGTCAGCCTTACGCGCCGGTCGGCCCTCCTTTGCCCACAGGAAGATTCCACGTACTCATTTCTGTTAGAGGCTGTCGACCCCAAGGCCATAGTACGTCTTGAAGGATTAGGTAAATTGAAAAATCCAGTGACCTTATCGGGAAGCGAACCTGCGACCTTCCGGCTTGTATTATAGTGCCTACGCTACCGTGTTTCCCTTGAAGGAGACACTGTCCCGAAATTTGGTTCGGGGGACTGAGGGCCACCACGAAAATGGTATGTGTCTTGGCCGGGTTTCGAACCGCACACAAGTGAGTACCGTGCCGCTCAGCTGAGCACGGACTGTGAACTGTATGCATGGATGCCCTCGAGTAAGTACATGGAGACTTGAGAGGCTGCAAGTGTCGGGGCCCTTGTTACATTGCAGTCCCATTAAAATGTTTCTTTTCTCCTACGAATTGGTGAGTCATGACATCAGATGGGCCTTGCAAGCGCTCATGTGTTACGTGGGAGGTTCTGGCGGCGGTGAATATTGTCATGTAGCATGCAGTTACTATAGACGGGGTTTCGGAATACATATTGGATTTATTGACCACTTACAGGTCGTAACTACAAATAGATATAACATTATCGCTATTTCCACACTTTTCAAAATCACGCTATGTCTTTTCCAGCCCTTAGTTTTGTCACTAGTAAGTTCCTAGTAACTGCTTCTAACAATGGCTATTCCTCTGCTTCCGGCCTCATGTCTTCTCTGAACGGCGGTTCCCTTCCAACTGAACTATTCTTGTTTCAGTTGTCCTCCTTATAACTCCTTTACACGGATCGAGTAGGAAACACCGTTTCCAACAGTACCTCTGTTGCTGCATGCGTATCCGTTGCTGCGGGAACCTGTTTACCGAGCCATTGCCTAGAAACGTCTCTGGTCTATTTACTTATCTCGCGATCGTTGAATAGTAACGGTTCTACACGCTACAATATGTAAGGTCACTGTCTTATGGGACAGTTTGGTAGGTAGGAACCAACGTTTGTTCAAGGTATTCTACTCTGATGGTGGAGGCAGCAGGATACTCCGAAACCCCAGTACAAGTAACCACATCTCAGAAGATTAATCTGAACATTTGCAAAGGTTGGAATCTCCAAATCACATTCAGCTTCGCCTATATGTGTGTGTTATATGTTATTGTATCGATATTTTGCTTCGCTACCTACTCTACGCTTGTCTAACTAGATGTTGCCCTTTTTAAATTTCTTTTTAATTTCGTGGGTTGGGGCGTGGGTTGAGACTGAGTCCACTTGGTACATTGGCCACTAGTGAGCCTATTGTGCCTGTCCTGGATGACAGACGGTTATGCATTAGTCGGTGGAATGAGAATTGGCAGGGGTAACCGAAGTACTCGGAGAAAACCTGCCCAGTACTACTTTGTGCATCCTTCATGGATTTTTCTCAGTCCCTACAGACAAATGCTGGGATAATATGAGGATTAGGCCGCTGTCGCTTCCTTCCAAATCCTTTCCAACTCATCATTCATCGCACAATTCGACGCTTCTTAATCTAGCTTCAGACAGCGGCGACAGGAGGACCTGGGTTTGATATCTGGCAGGAGTAAGAGATTGTTCCTGTTATTCACAGCGTTCAGACCGGCTCTGGGGATGATCAAGCCATGTAATCAGTCGGCTGTTGGGGTAAATTGACCGGGACGTGAAGCTGACCACTTATCTTTATGTAGCGCCGGGGATGAGAACTCGTCGTGGTATAGCCCAGTTCTCCCGTGCGTATTTGCCGAGTGACGCTTAACTAATTTCGTGACACAGTTCGCAAGGAGAGCCCTCCTGCTACTGGATAGTCCTACTGAATCTTTGCATTACGAAGACTAACACAGGAGCACGTGTTCTCCTGCGCTGCCGGTGCACGGATGACCATGAACTAATCCGCAAAAGAAGCCGATTATTGCAGACAGAGGAATAAATATGGATGAGGCATTCTCTGGCATGCACTTGTATGTATGTAAATATTGCATGCATTTGCTGACACAGCGGTACAGAGCAACACAGGATACGTGCCGGCAATGCAGTCCTCCATACCGCCCAGTTATTTTATGTTGACGTCTGAGCAGCGCAGTGGGGGAGCGAACCTGTCAGTGGTGGGGGGAAAGTAGGGCGGTGAGCTGAGATAAAGGTGAAGTTGTCCCTGCGCTTAACTATCTGAGCGCCACGCCATGAAGGCTATGGGAGAGTGCTCGGCACTAGCTGGAGGTGAGCTTCACGTCCTGGCCGCTTTACCCCCGGGGAAAGAGCGCCGCTACCCATTGGATAGGAGGTTAGGTAGACCCCAGAGCCGGTCTGGACGACGTGGAGAAAAGAAAATTCTTGATCTTATCGGAACTCGAACTCCGACTCGTCGGTTGTCGAGCCCGTAGCCAGTCGCTATGCCGACTGAGCTGTTCCGGATCCCGGTGAGCTGAGATAGCGGCAGCGAAAAGAAAAGACAGTTAACATCACTTACTATTGACGTCTGTCGCTCAATATCACACGGTGGCTTTCTCCTGTTACGGGACTACATCAAATGATACTCTCCCCACATTTTGTGTAAACCCCCCTATACTGAATTTGGTCGAAATCCATGAAGTTGTTTCGGATATGTAAATTCTGTCTATCTGCCCGTCGTTCCGCCCGTCCGTCCATTCAATATATGGCCCTACAGTCCTTCTGAACCTTGGCCGCTTTTTCGGTTTCTTAATATGAGGACTCCTTGGACGGGGGATCAGCCGTCGCAAGGCCGCTACCTACACACAGAATAAACACATACAGACATTCATGCCTTGAATGGGATTCAAACACGCGATCTTAGTGTGCGAGCGGGCGAAGATGGTTCATGTCTTAAGGGGCCCCTACACTTCGAGTCCTACTCGGCTCGGGTTCCAGTGAGCCAAACTCGTCCGTGTGTGGGTCGCAAAGTTGCGAGTCGGCTCATGCGTTTATGGTGAAATTAATCCGAGCCCGGCTCCCGAGTGAAGCTCGCCAAGCCGGACTCGCGAGCCAGACTCATACGTGTATGGGCCCCTTTAGACCGCCCGGCCACTGTGATGGGATATGAAAATTCTAGACGAACATACACGGCTTCCGCTTGTATGCTGTCAGTCTATGCAGTCTGCATAAAGTTCCTGCGTATTTTATTATTCTGCAGTCATTGAATTTATTTGTTCATAGATCGAGGCTTGTGAGGTCTGGATTCGAACTGATCCTGCTGTCGCACGATCTGGTACATCTGTTATCATTCGCGCCCCGCAAAAGGAAGTTACACCTGCTATTATTTCAATAATTAGACAAGGCCTTTATGGGCACTCTGTATATTTTGTCGATCTCTTGAACATGAACTACTTTTCCAACTACTTTGTATCGAGTATAGTACTTCCTGAGAAGCTAATAGTGGCCCAGCTGGTGGGGAAAAAAATACACGCTTTTGATGTAACCCAAAGGTTTATTACCGTGTTCACAGAAGCCGCCACTGATCGGTATCTGCGCGCAGTCCAGTCCACGTCCTAATTCCTTCGTGATCCTGAGGAGCCTCAAAGGGCACAATAGGATTACTGCGTCACCCTGGATTTCCTTCCTCGTGCAGTGTTCACTGTGGTACACTATAAAAGCCTTCTTAAAGGTCATTGGACGTTTTGGTGCATGGAATACAAACCCTTAGTTGCTTATCATCCCAACTCGACCACTTTATATGTAAGCAAATTATGAAATGCCCCATAGCATTAGCCGTTCTGGCGCTTTGATGACTTTGGTGTAATCATCGCGAGAAGATTCTCTACTTCCCGCCGTACAGACCGGCTCTGGGGCCCACCTAGTCTCCTATCCGATTGGTACCGGAGGCTCTTTCCCCGGGAGTGAAGCTGACCCCTCACCTCCAACTAGTGTCGAGGTCAAGAAAATGTGGATCTATACATCCACTCGCCCGTACGCCTTCATGGCGTAGTGCTTAATCAGTTAAGCACAGAGACAAATTTACCTTTTTTGCCTTACTGTAAGACTTGCAAAAAATTGGTATTTGACGTAATGTGTCCGTCTCCACAAGTTTCGTTCGAAGTACGTTTCTTTCCGCTGAATAGCGAGATGCGCGGAGAGATGCGCGTTGGTCTTCCTGTTACCTTTTGCCAATCTTTATGGAAGTCGGTATGTACAGAGCCCATCGCATCGGCGTACTTCATAAATCCCTCCCATCTGTCTGTTTATCCATCGTTGCTAGGAAACGGCTAGGTAAAAACGTTACCGCGTCAGCGACTGTGTGTTTATCTCCGTATCCGCCTATCGTTGCTAGGAAACGGCTAGGTAAAAACGTTACCGCGTCAGCGACTGTGTGTTTATCTCCGTATCCGCCTATCGTTGCTAGGAAACGGCTAGGTAAAAACGTTACCGCGCCAGCGACTGTGTGTTTATCTCTGTACCCGCCTATCGTTGCTAGGAAACGGCTAGGTAAAAACGTTACCGCGTCAGCGACTGTATGTTTATCTCTGTACCCGCCTATCGTTGCTAGGAAACGGCTCGGTAAAAACGTTACCGCGTCAGCGACTGTATGTTTATCTCTGTATCCGCCTATCGTTGCTAGGAAACGGCTCGGTAAAAATGTTACCGCGTCAGCGAATTCACACGCAACAATAGAGTTGTTTTACGCGTCGTTTTCTATGCGGTCAGTGTGTATCAACGGAAAGTAGGCGATTAGTTCTTCCCAGATCTTCTCGATATTTCGTTATTAACCGCTTCGATAAAAAGCAAAAATAGTTTAAATGTTCATTGGATTCTGTATTTTATGTTGTGTACTGTCTTCTGTAGAGTGAGCCTTCTTTTAAGAGGAATCAATAAATTTTGATTTAGGCTTCTTGTAAAGGAGGTTATATTCCAAAAAGGCAAAACTATCCCTGTAGCAGGCCGTGGAGGCCCATAGGGTTGTGAGACGTCGAGGCTCCCACATTTTCTAGACAAGCGGCTCACAGAAGGCGGTGAGATTGTCAGCCTTACGCTCTGGCCGCCCTTTACCCCCAGGAAGATTCCCGGTAGTTATTTCTGTTAGAGGCTGAGTCGACCCAAGGGCCATACTGCGGCTGGAAGGATTAGATCAATTGAAAGAACCAATGATCTCACCGGGAATCGAAGCTCAGTTGGTTGACGTACAATGCTACAAGTCAGAAGGTTGTATTCCAACCAAAATTGAATTATTTTGACGTCATCTAGTGTAGGGTTCGAATGCCAAATTTCTTCGAAATCGATTCAGCTATTATTTCATGAGAGAGACACGGTTAGTAGAACGAAACCTCTCTATAACGCCTTTACTTCTCTCTCGAACAGAATTTACGTTCGTCGTTTGCGATGTGTTACACACTAAGAGTTCCTTTTTTAAGGGCTTCTTCCTGTCAGACAATTTAATAAATCAAGTATACGCTCTTCTGTAAAGACATCAAGTTTTTATGTCCCGTGACAGGTAGGCTATATTCCTTGCACAGTATTCGATTATCGAGATGTTGGCTATCGATTATCGTTCTTTCTCATCGAACTCCCTCCCCTTTCAAATGTTAATCTGTCACGGCGGTCACGGCCATTGAGTGGCGTTTGTTGCTTGAAGCTATTGAATATTTCTCCCTGCGTGGCGGTCAAAATTACGTCCAATCAAACTTGACAGATTTCCCCTCTGAACCCCATATTAAGGTACCTGACGCCACAGTTTCTTTCTAAATCAGCCAGTTAAGGCAGTAAAGACCTCACATGTAAATTGTTTTGAGGCAATGTTTTAAGTAAGGAACGGTTCTGCTACAATGATTTTTTTTCTGGTCCATCATCGACCACCAAAGAAGTTGGGCAAGTTTCCCAGAAGACGTTGCGAGGGGAAACAAAAGATCACGGACCATACAAAGCTGCGCGTTGTACTAGCCTCCGGAATTGTTGTACTAGGCCATGTCCGTGCTGATCGTGTTCGTGGAAGAGCAGGGAAGTGTTTCCTTTAATTTGGTGTGATTCTGGCTCTGCCCCTTATCTGTTTGAAGTATGCAGCTCATGAAATGATATTTGAAAATTCAGTTCTCACCCCACTGTATCTACTGAGTCACTAGACTTCTTCCAGAGAATTAGATAATTGGTAAGATGGATCTGAGAGAGGCTGAGGATGGGAGTGGATGGAACTGGCTCAGGATCGTGTCCAGTGGCGGGCTTTGGTATTAGCGGTGTCGAACCTTCGGGTTCTGCTACCAGAGAGTCAGTTAATTAGTAAGATGGATCTTAGGGAAATAAGCTGCGAGGATGGGAGTGGTCGTAACCGGCTCAGGATCGTGTCCAGTGGCAGGCTTTGGTATTAGCGGTGTTGAACCTTCGGGTCCTGCTACCAGAGTTAGTTGATTAGTAAGAGGGATCTTAGGGACATAAGCTGCGAGGATGGGCGTGGATAGAACTGGCTCAGGATCATGTCCAGTTGCAGGCTTCTGTATTAGCGGTGTTGAACCTTCGGGTCCTGCTACCAGAGTTAGTTGATTAGTAAGAGGGATCTTAGGGACATAAGCTGCGAGGATGGGCGTGGATAGAACTGGCTCAGGATCATGTCCAGTGGCAGGCTTCTGTATTAGCGATGTTCAACCGTCGGGTTCTGCAATCACAGTTTTTGTTGCTTGGTGTAATTTTCTTCAGAGTTTGGCTATTGCATACTAAGTGTATAGGCCTACTGCGCAGACGCGGGTTTAGCTGCTCCTGACACAAGTGGACGGCCGCTTGGCCCACACCGCGGAATGTCTGTGAGGAAGAGGGCTTGTTGCTTTGTGGCCGTCTTCCGAACATCAAACACACTTACCCTCAAGAGTGAGACTGACCTTGTAGAACCGGTATGGGGGGGGGCAGTAAGGGATGTTCAGTAGGATTTAACCCACTACTCTTACAGAAGGAAATGACAGAAAGGGAAGCCGACAGGATGGAAAGGAAATCGAGGAGTAAAGAAAATAGAACAGGAAATTTAGTTCTAGAAGTGACATCATTAATTTCTGCAGTAGGAAGCCGCCATTTTGGGATGTCAGTGGTACTATAGTTTCGTGGGTAAATAATATCACGTGTATGAGTGACTCAACGGGGTTTTAGATTGGATATTGGATTTTTTGACCACATTAACACACAGTTCCTAACTACACTTAATTATAGCGCCATCGCTAATTTCAACACTTCACAGTTCGTTAGGGCACACGCTTAAGTTCCTTTCTAGCCCGCAGTTTTTTTTTTCACTTGTAGTTGCCTCGTAACGGTTTCTAACAATGGTTATTCCTCTGTTTCCGTCCTTATGTCCTCCCTTCCAATTCAATTAAGCTGTGACTTTGATCCGCTTATAACAGACCACCGTTTCCAACAGTAACTCCATTTGTTACTGTTGAGATGTGTTTGCTTGCGACCGTTGCCCAGCAACGGCTCTGATATATTTGGTTATCTCGTGGTCGCTGCCTAGTAAAGATTCTACACGCTACATATATTGCAAACTCCCAAATCGCTTGGAGTGTAGAGAAAATTCCTCTCGAAGTGTTTCTTGACAGTGTAGTTCAGATTGGATGCTAGCATATTCCATAGGTTATTAGCAGGGCCAGGATTTTGATGACATGTCATCTTTTTTTCCTTGTATCCTATGCGATGCTCTTAAATATATAAATCTCGGATATGAGCTACTGGTTACAGAAATGTAAATTCTATAGGGAATTTTTTGTCATTTTTTCATATTTGGGGTCGCGGCTTCGATTCCCGATGAAGTCATCGGTGTTTTCAGTTGACCTAATCCCTCCAGTAGTATTATGGCCCTGGGGTCGACTCAGCCCCCTGTCTAATGGGTACTGGAGGCTTTCTTCCCGGGAGTAAAGCGGCCTGGGCGTGAAGCTAACCACTCATCTCCAGCTAGTTTCGAGGTTAATAGTAACGGGGCTATACCTCCACTTCCCCATACGTTTTCATGGTGTGGTACTTAATTAAGCACTGGGACAACTTCAGTATTTTATAACTTTCACATTACGCATGTGAAATGTAATTCGTTGGTGGTTCTGCTGGTCAGGAAAGTTGTCTGGAGACTCTCGCTGTTCCTAGAGGACTTTATAATTTTCGTGAACGATCGGATTCCTAACAGGTTCCTCGTAATTGAAGCGGTTACCGAGGTGAAGTTGCGCCCAAGAGATTGAAACGGTCGCTTGGTATGCATCTGAGCCATGCGTCGTAACGCCGGGGAATTTTAATGGAGTTGCGTTGGCAATACGCATTTCCTCTTTACTGCTTGAAGCCAAGAGTTAATCGTCTCGTCTCCTGTAGCCTTGACCTTGTTGTGTATTCAGGAGCGGATGTCGTAGGCTCCTAATGACAACTCTCCACAAGGCGGTTGGAGTGATCAGTTCCGTAGGAAACGCGCACGCGCGTTAAATTTGTTGTATTGTCGTGAATCGGTTGAATTCCCGATGCAAATTTACCGGGAAAACTTCACAGTTCCCGCCTGTAGCTGCAGTTCCCACAGATAACCCTTGTGTTGGTCCATTCTTACACGGTACAGCCCTTCAGGGCCACTCTGAAATTATGATTTCACCGAATTCTAAAAAGACAGCTTGATATAATAAGTGTAATAATAATAATAATAATAATAATAAAGAGAAAAAGGTGAAGCTATCCCTGTAACAGGCCGTGGAGGCCCATAGGGTTGTGAGACGTCGAGGCTCACACATTTTCTAGACATTCGATTCACAGATGGCGGTGAGGTTGTCAGTCTTACGCGCCGTCCGGCCGCCCTTTACCCCCAGGAAGATCCCCGGTACTCATTTCTGTTAGAGGCTGAGTTGATCCTAGGACCATAGCGCCGCTGGAAGGATTAGGTCAGTTTAAGAATCAGGTGACCTCCGAACCCGTGACCTTCCGCTTGTAGCATAGTGCCTCAACCAACAGGTGCCCTCGATCGGCAATGGTCGGAACTGTAACCCTCGATTGGTGATGGCTGTACTACCGACTGAAACACTGCCGTATACTCGTACTGTTGTAGCCTTCCGGCCCTATCATAACCAACTGTGTGTAGGGCTGCATTTGGTTTCCGTGGAAACGGCATGACGACAAACACTGCGCGGAATATTTGGACGTAGGAGGGATGAAGTAACGAGGGGTAAGGGGAGACTGTGTGATGAGAAGCTGCAGGTGTTTCGTACTTTACGAATTATTGTTATTGTGATCACATCAGGGAAGATGGGATGGGTGGAACATGTGGCACGCATTGGGAGAAAGCTACTAGACCTGGCATGTCAAACTCAACTTGTACAGAGGGCCACCTCAGCTCTATAAATATAGTCCAGGGCCGCACTTCAAAATAGAAATATACATTAGATTTTGATACAAGGAAATTTAATTCTATTTATTAACTAGGAATAATTTCAATATAATTACCTAAAGTCACATATCTTACAGTTTTAAAAAGCAAGAGAATGCCATTTTTGACAAGTATCAAACAGCTTTTCAATATGTAAAAAGAGAGATTACACAAGAAATTATGTTAGAAATAGCAAAACATTGAATTTCCTGCAGACTCCTAATTTATGTCTGCGTGAGACTTCTTGTCTTCTGGTCTGCTGGAAAATTGTCTTCACAAAAAATATTTCTACTAAAATTTTAATATCAATTAGCTCTAAAAGTTGAGGGGCCGCACTTTGTGGCTATGGGGGCCGCATGTTTGACACGGCTGTACTAGACTATATGCTGAACAACTGAAGAGCAGGGTTTCGACTCCCGGCAGATGCAAGGATTTTTTCTCTCTTCTCCACATCGTCCGGCCGGCTCGAAGACTTCGTAAAGGATATCAAGGGCTCTTTCTCCGGGGTAAAGCGGCCGAAGCTTCAATGTTCCACATATTCTTAATCTCGGCACTAGATAGATATGAGTGGTTAGCTTCTGTCCCGCTTTACCCCCCCCCCAAAGGAATCTTTCCCCGTTACCCAGTGGCGGTTTGGAGGTTGTGGAATGACATCTTAAGTCCAGCAACAAGTGGAGCTATACCTCCATATTCCCTTGGTGTTTAATTAGACGTGGGGGACGACGTTTGCTTGTTCTTTGTGTTGATTGACCGTGAATTGTCTTTCTTGTGCTGAAGCCGGACGGCATGATCTCCCTCCACGGCGCCCCTGCCCGCCGTTCCGTCTACAGGCAGTCAGCGTTCAGAAGGCAGGCAGGCACTTTCCTTCCACCGAACAAATCATCACTAATAAATTATACCGTCTCTCTCGGCACGCACTAAACTTCAGAGCTTACACACCTGTTGCCAGATTTACAGGACCAGCTTCTAACCGTGTGGGATTTGTGGTGAACATAAAAGTATGAAGCCGCGTATTCAAATAAGAACAACGTTGCCCGCAACTTAAGGGTAAATAAGGGTAATGTTGTCCCTGTGCTTAATGATTTAAGCGGGGCTCGAGGTGGCGTAGTTGGTTGAGGCACTATGCTACAAGCCAGAAGGTCACGGGATTGAATCCCGATGAGGTGGATTTTTTTAAATTGGCCTAATCCTTCCAGCCGCACTGTGGCCCTGAGGTCAACTCAGCCTCTAACAGAAATGAGTACCAGGAATCTTCCTGGGGATAAAGGGCGGCCGGTGCGTAAGGCTGACAACCTCACCGCCATCTATGAGCTGACTGCCTAGAAACTGAGGGAACCTCGACGTCTCACAGCCCGATGGACCTCCACGGCCTGTTACAGGGATAGCTTTATCTATTTTACCTTAAATAAATAATTAATTAATCACGCAGTGCAGACGTATGGGGGAGTGGATATATAAATCCATATGTTCCTCACCTCGGCGATAGTTGGAGGTGAGTGGTCAGCATCACGCCTCAGCCATTTTACCCCCGGTGGAAGAGCCTCAGGTACCCATTAAATAGGAGACTGGGTAGGCCCCAGAACCGGTCTAGACGACGCGGAGAGATAGCTTTCCCGTACTGGGACTCGAACCCCGACTCGTCAGCCGTCCAGCCCGTAGCCAGTACCGATCAACCCGTCCTATGATAAACGAGCGAAATGTGAGATTCTTATGGTGATGATAACAAATGTATTCTGGGGCGTGATGCCGTGTAGTTAGGTACAACCCGCCAAGCGTTTTGTCGCCATGTATATGCTAATGTCTGTCGTCTGTGTTGTCCGAAACTGAGACTGACGCATTAGCGATGGAGGGCCACGTTATCTCCTCCCTCGATGGGCCAACACCGGTATCTGCACTTACCTTCGCTGTTAATTTGTCGTACATCCTGTAGTAGAAGGCGTTTAGTGGTGGGTAACATACTGTCACGTGATTGAGTGACTGTACTAGTCCGATTTATTGAAATCGTAAAGAGCCCGTGACTACAAATAACTACGACAGTCTCACTGAGTTACACACTCCAAAGATCACTGTAACCACAGCAGACATAGAGTCTTCTCAGTCTTCCCTAGACGTTGCTTGGTAGCGGCTTCCAATGACGGACGTTCCCCTTCCTCTGTGTTCTCGAACTCTCTCCTGACTCAGCTACCAGCTTCTCACTTTTCAAAACTGTTAACATTAAATCGAATCAATACTACTGACTGTTAAATTTGTTTCTGGGCCTCGCCAGCACAGTCATTCGTTGCTTCAGTCTCCTTTTGATCCGTGACCAAGATATTTGTTCTCTCCTGGACATGTATGTGTTTCGAAATGGTGCCTCCTCTTGGACGAAGGAGGGGTCAGTCTTTCTGTGTAGGCTCTATGTTGTCCCGCAGTTTCAGCACGACGTCCAGGTCACTATGGCCTCTCTGTGTCCAACAGCACTGCAATATACTCAGCACCGTTTCAGAGTCAGTCTTACTTTGCGACTGGCGGTTTACTGCCAATCGTTTCTTCTTGTCTTCAAGCCGCTCGAGACTCATGATCAGCATTCTTTTCGACCGAACACTTGCAGTCATAGTCCTTATGTAACATCCTCTCTAATGAGAAGGTGGGTCTGCCGTTTTCAATTGCTGCTGGCCCTCGCCAGCGCAGTCATTCTAGATTCCAAGTGCCGCTGGACTCGTGACCGTATTGTACCGTCTCAGATTATAGACCCCCCAACCTGGAGGACCAGGTTCTCGTATTCATATCCCTCAGGAACAGGGCGTCCCAGTTATACCCCCAGGCACTGAATTCCCTTTTCGTCGCCTCCCATGACTGGCAGGGCTGAACCTGATCTACTAGTCCTCGTTATATAGTCCCGGTACGGACCGCACGGAAAACGTCTGTTCCATTACTGCGTGTTATCTCTTTGCCGGGGAAACAGCTTTTCCATGCAGATGTTCCCTATTGAGCTGTTACTTGGCAACGGCTCTGCATGTCATGGTTACGGCCTCAGAGACACTGCGTTCTGTGTGGCTGTTGCTTCTCGGAATACAGTCTTGCTATCAGGAACACTGCGTTATGTGCGGCTGTTGCTTCTCGGAACACAGTCTTGCTATCAGGAACACTGCGTTATGTGCGGCTGTTGCTTCTCGGAACACAGTTTTGCTGCTTGCTATCAGGAACACTGCGTTATGTGCGGCTGTTGCTTCTCGGAACACAGTCTTGCTATCAGGAACACTGCGTTATGTGCGGCTGTTGCCTCTCGGAACACAGTTTTGCTGCTTGCTATCAGGAACATGCTGTAGGAGCGAAAAGGGAACACGAAGAACGTGTAACAGAATATGTTCCTACTTTCTCGTCTCTGGATCCTACACGATAAACAGTGAAAGTTATTTCATGGGGGCGCACCTTGTCATGAGACGGTGACCCTGAGATTTGATCGATGAAGGTGAGGGAACGGAGCTATAGGATGACTCCAAATTAAGTTCCCTTTGCCAATACGACCATGTAGAACTAAAAGAGTAGATAGGTAAAAGCAAGGTAAACTTGTCCCTGTGCTTAAGTAGTTAAGCATTACGCCATGAAGGCGTATGGGGGAGTGGATGTATAGATCCACATCTTCACCTCGTCACTAGCTGGAGGTGGTCAGATTCACGCCCCTGGCGCTTTACCTTCGGGGAAGGAGCCACTTGTACCCATTGGAATGGAGCCTAGGTGGACCCCAGAGCCGGTCTCGACGACGTGGAAAAGAGAAAATTCTTGATCCTACCGGGACTCTAACGCCGACCGCTCGGTCGTCCAACCCGTAGCCAGTTCCTACACCGACTGAGCTATCCCGGCTCTTCCTCAGAATTATATATCGAGTAAGATTCGTAGCAGGAATCTGGGAATCCCCGGCAGCCGTGATGAGTCCTGCACGTGTGTGCCTGGCGCAGTGCTTACTTGGTTAAGCACAGGAAAACTTTAACTTTTACTTTTCTAAACATAATTATGAGGCCGCGCCATAGCTCAACAGGTTAGTCGCTGGCTTCCCACCGTGGCGGCCCGGGTTCGATCCCGGGTTGGTCAAGTAGGATTTGTGGTGGACAAAGTGGCGCTGGGGCAGGTTTTCTCCGAGTACTTCGGTTTCCCCTGCCAATCTTCATTCCACCAATTGCTCCACAATCACCCTCACCTATCATCTGGGGCTGGTACAACAGGCCAGAAGTGGCCGCAGTACAAGGGACTTAGTCCCACCCCACTAGCAATAAAAAAAAAGCATAATTTTGAGTTCTGTCCTCTTGGTTGTCTCCGTATAATGCGCTGGAAAAAGAAAGGACATTTCGGAGGAGCATGTCACATCCATCTTCAGGCAATATCGGTTGACTTTCAGCTTCACGGCGTTATATCCGAGGAGATAGAACTGTGAGATGCTACAATCGGTGATGGTATAGACTTCTGGTTGGGTGTTCTACTTCGTAATAGCTTGAAATGCGAGATCGCGGTTATTCTGAATGTTATGATTTAAAATTGAACACATAAATAAATAAATAACTCTCAAGAGGCGTATTTAGCCATGCATTGTTAGTCGCCAGCTGTCACAGTTCTCTAGCACGATTTGAGCCCATAACAATGATATTTCTTCCCACTGTTGTTTCGGTTAGTATACTAAGGCAACGGAAAGATGTCCCACCGGTTGACCCCCTCCACGTCTCCACTTCCGCCCCTCCACCGTGCTTCCATTCTGTTCACACTAGTATCGGTATTGATAACATTCACTGATTCCTGTCCCCCACCTGTATGTGACGTAGCAATACCCGAGTCGGACGGAAGAATGTAGCACTGTTTGTCGGTCCTTTTCAACTCCAAATTCCGAGGCGTGCAAACGCAGCTCCGTAACATTTCATAGTCGAACAGAGGTGGCAAGTAGATTATATAGCCGGCGAACATCCTCTTTCCCAACGCTGTTTCGAGGCCGACAGCGCTGACGTAACACTGTTGGCCAGTGCTGTTTTGGTGCAGACAGACTCGAACGTTAATACGAGTGACTGCAGCTACAGACGCTTCCTGCAGATGCAACTGGAGGCTAATTTCTCTCTGTACAGTAAAATATGTACGGTGCTGCGTGAGATTATGGTAACAGTGCGCCGACAGAGCGAAGCACGCAGTGGTTGCCTGTAGGTACACCTAGTCCCAGTGATAAATACCACGACTAAGCTCTCATTAGTCGTACTTATCCCGGAAAATTTTTTGGAGGGACTGAAGAGGACCATAGCGTCCCAACAGGGGCTCGAACCGAGCACCTCGCGAGTGTAGATATAGAGCGGTGTCGGTGCAGGCCTGAACACGCGATGCGCGAGTTGATGTGAGTCAGGCTCGAGGAGCGGCCGTGTTGCCAGATAAGCAAGGAAATATGGGCGAAGTCACTTGTCAGCGTGATTTTTGTATTTAATTCTATCCGGTTCTTGTACGACTCAAAGTCAGCAGGGAACATCACGAAGCTGCACTGGCTCAGTCTCTCGCCGAGACTGAGGAGGTGTGACGCTGTGCGCCCTCCCCACGCCCCATCCCCTGGGTCCAGTGGCGGTCTCTTAGCTCCCCATTAACCATATAAAGGCCAATGTAACCGCAGGACGTCACCCGCGCAAATAAAGTTAGACAAAGGAAATATATAAAAAAATAAAACTCCGTGATTTTAGTCCGCAAGCGAACTATACCGACCGAGCGACAGCCGCTTGTCCGCAAAGTTTACTTCCAAGTTTTGCGTATAGAGGGTGTCGCGTGGTCAGCGCAACGAATCCCCACGGCCGGAGGCTTAAACGTGGCGGCGGTCAATCATACGACAGTTCAAGTGAGTAAGATGCTGTTGTAGCGTGAGCTACATTAGTTAGGACAGAATCTGTTGTTCCCAGCTTGTGTGTATTGTATATACATACACGAAATGTTCCAGGAGGAACGGTCAGTATTCTGGGAGGCCATGATGTGTGTCAATCTAAACAAAAAGATGTACATGTGCATGTGTCCTATTCCGAGCACTTTCCGAGATAGAGCTGTGCAGTACACTGTACAGACGAGCAACACGCCATGTCCTCACACGAGTTGCACCGAGATAGAGCTAGTTCACTGTACAGACGAGCAACACGCCATGTCCTCACACGAGCTGCAAATTGCATTGAAGTTGACGGTGGAATTTTCGAAAATGTATTATATACGTACTAGGTAAACTGTACCAACTTTGTCACTTGAACAATAAATACCGGTATTACAAATAGTACGTAATATCTGTTCCTTATCAACAGTACCGGCCGTTTTCACCCTCGGAACAGCCCACAGCACCCGATGTGGCTCCCGGAGCCTCTCTACGCTCTGGAGAAAAGACTGTTTTCCTTACGGGAAATCGAACCCCGATATCTCGGTTGTCTAGTCCGTCGACTGAATTATCTCTGTCTGTCTTTGAAGACCCACGAACTATCATATCAGAAATAATTATTGTCTTCCTCAGTCATTCCTAAGGAGTACCAGGACAGTACCTTGCGGTGTTCAACCCGACCCAGGTGCGGCGTTTCGTGTGTAACGAAATGAACAGGATTTCAGGTTCCAAAGGGCGAAACTAAATCTTATGTGAAGTAATGATTAGGGCAGTTAAGATTAGTACAGAATAATTGTTGCTTCTGAGAAACCCAAGTCACGCCACTGCTTTCATACAAGAAACTAATCTTCTTTCCATTTGTCACGGGCAGTCACAGAGAACCTACATTTGTGTGTGATAATGACCAAAATGCGTGGGCCTTGAGAATAGAGCTGGCCCTCTTACCCACACCTGCACTGCTGCTGTGGTTTTCAGATTTAAACAACATAGCGGCTACCTATTGGCAGAGTTTGTCACGTGATGACTTAAACCAGTCAGCATCCGTCTTCCATACTCGTACAGTAAAATTAAATTAAGTAAAGTAAAGCTATCCCTGTAACACGCCGTGGAAGCTCGTAGGGTTGTGAGACGCTGAGGGTCCCACATTATCTAAGCAGTCGGCTCAAAGATGGCGGCAAGGTTGTCAGCCTTACGCACCGGCCGCGCTTTATTCCCCAGGAAAATTATTTAATTAATTCCTGGTACTCATTTCTGTTAGAGGCTGAGTCCTACCCAGGACCATAGTGCGGCCGGAAGGATTAGGTCAATTGAAAGAAATCAAATGACCTCATCGGGACTTGAAGCCGCGACCTTCTGGCTTGTAGCATAGTG
Organism: Cryptotermes secundus; assembly: GCF_002891405.2. Taxonomy (NCBI): domain Eukaryota; kingdom Metazoa; phylum Arthropoda; class Insecta; order Blattodea; family Kalotermitidae; genus Cryptotermes; species Cryptotermes secundus. The sequence goes on along the minus strand of NW_019723312.1, from coordinate 272,338 downwards.
GCTCAACCAACTACGCTACTGCGTGGCCCCATACTCGTACTGTACCGTCGGATATTCTCACGGTTTCCACAACTTAACCCTTAAAGGCAAGGTGATTACTATATGCACCATCTGATGTAGCTTTCAGAAACCCCGCCATCTGCCCATACAGATGGCAGACGTCTCACGAGCCTGTGGGCCTCCACGGCCTGTTCCAGGGACAGCAGATCGCAGGTGATACGTAAAGTTACCACTTTGTTTTAACGGCCTAAATACTCGATTTGGATTGCGTTGAACAGTCTTAAGTGAACCTGAATTATTTTCAAGATTGTTGGGGCTGTACATTGTCCTGCCGGTTGTGGGTTTCGGGCAGGCAGGGGTCAGCCTGATGGCTGCGTACAGGACACGCCCACACGGAACGTAAGGGCACCTGCCGGAAGATAGTGACTGAATCAGTTAGAAGGTTGCATTTGTAGACCTGGCTTCTGGGTCGTGCATGTGGTGAGATATGGCAGGACGTAGCGGGGCAGTGGTTGCAACAGCAGTGTTGGAATGAGGGTGACACACTGTAACCAAGGCCCTGTTATAACACCCTACAACCCTTACCTCAGTCAGTGGACTCGACCAGATCCAGTGCGCACTCTGTTGAGAGTGGTCACGTATAAATAGTTGGACTGTACGAGTATGCTCCTCAAGACCAGACAGTCACGAGTACAATAGCCAGAGGTACGTGAGCTTACAGGCTTGCGCGCAGCTTACAAACGTCGCCAACAGCTTTCTCAAACTGTAAGTTCTGGGAAGAACGTGCAATGAAGATAACGGGAAATGTTGGATTTGAGGCTTTTAATGTTAAAGTAATTCCGCGTATTCAGGTAGAATTTCACCTTCATCTTCGGGGTCTGATCATCATTCTTAACTTTGGTTCTAGATGGGGCTTCACGCTCCTGTCGCTTAACCTCCACGGATACAACCCTCTTCACTGATTATATAGGTAAGAGAAAAATATCTTGCTGCTGCCGGTACACCACGTCCATCCATCCCCTAGACTAGTTGCAATACCGACCGAGCTGTCCCGGCACGTTACACGTAGATGCGAGTGTAACACTGAAAAAGTTCTTGAAGAATATGGTAAAAACTTGTGAATTGGATTCATCTGGCTCAGGACAGAGACCAGTAGCGGACCCTTATGAACACTATAATGAAACTTCGGGTTCCAAAATAAGTCCAGAATTGCTCGCTCTCTGACCTACCATCAGCTTCCCATGAAAGGAAATCTGCTCTCGCGCCTAGCCACGAGAGTGTGGATACCTGAGATTAAGACTCCATTCCTCCATACGCCTTAATGGAATTATGCTCAGATCAGCGCAGGAGCAGCTTCAGGAACACGAGTTTTAATTTCTTTTAATTTCTGTTTGTGAGTTTCTCAGTGACACTGAACATCTCAGCGTATATAAGCGTCGAACGGCGGGATCATTGATGAATGATGAATTTGAAAGTATCTGGAAGGAGGCGGTAATGGTATAGTCATATAGTATATACTAACCTTGAAACTATTATAAATCTAGAAATGTCGGTGATCCAGTGAATTGTTTCGTACATTTGTAAAATCTTGACAAATATTTGTAATTGATACGTAAGGTAAAGGTATCCCTGTAGCAGCCCTTGGAAGCCCATAGGATTGTGAGACGTCGAGGCTCCCACATTTTCTAGACAATCGACTCACAGATGGCGGTGAGGTTGTCAGCCTTACTCGCCGGCCGGCCGTCCTTTACCCCCAGGAAGATTCCTGGTACTCATTTCTTAGAAGATGAGTCGACCCCAGGGCCATAGTGAGGCTAGAAGGATTATATCAATTGAACAATCCAATGATCTCATCGGAATCGAACCCGCGACCTTCCCACTTTTAACATAGTGCCTCAACCAACTACACTACCGCCTAGAAATCTGAAATGTGCTGGTTTTAAAAATGAAGAACTTGTATAGATATTGAGCCTAAGGGGCGCTGTTAGAGCGAGAGACCAAGTTTCACACCCATACAGATATTCGGCACAAATTCAAATTCGTTGTGTTATGATACCGGATTGGTGTGACACACAGCTCGGGATGAGAACAGTCGCTGTGGTGCCTGAAGAGTTTGGCTTCTAATCTTGAATTATTCATGTCAATAATTATAGAGTAAACATCAGTTTAGGAAGAAGGTTGATATCGACCCCTCCCTTAGCTGTAACTTGAATCGTGGTCAATTAAGTAAGAGGGCATCAGTGGCGGATCTGTCACACATTAAAGAATTGGAAGTAGTCCCCTCAGCGCGTCTGTCTCCATTCACATGTCAGCCCCAGTTTCCTTTAACTTGTCAAAGCCCATTGGTCTCTATATGTACCACCTTCTTTAACATATTGGAACTCCGCATTCTGCCCACACAGTGTATTTGTGTGTTCCGTATGATTCTCACAAAAACAGCGACTGTTTCCCCAAACAGAATTAATCGGTTGGGCTCTGTAGCGGAGACGTAATGTGTTTCCTGTGAGGTACGGACTGAATTTTTATATATAAAGGCTCTGCATTCTGCCTACTCAGTGTATTTGTATGTTCCATATGGTTCTAACAATAAACAGCGATTATTTCCTTAAACAGCATTAACTGGTTTACCGAGTTATTACCAAGCAACGATGGGATCGGGGGATACACAGACAGACCCACAGACTCTCCTCTGACAAGACACGGACTTCATAGTAAATTTTACGTCCACCAGTCCTTTTATTGTATGTATTCGTTGCCGCGGGGACGTGTTGAGCTGTTACCTAGCAACCAAAGGAGGATACAGTTTACCGAACCGTTGCCTAGCAACGATAGGAGGGATGCACATACAGACACAGACAGATGGGAGGGATTTATGGAGTACGCCGATGAGACGGACTCATGTGCCATGCTATACATACCAAGTTTCATAGAGATTGGTTGAAGCATTCAGAAGTTGATAGGGTGGATACAGACACACAGGCAGCATGGTGATCTCGTAAGCCTACTTTTATTTTTATTTTTTCAAAATAAGGAATAAGGAATAAATAATTGAGTTCCCACCTCACAGAGCGCTGCATCTCAATTACGAAGACCAACCGGTAAATAAAGGCCCTGCGGACGAAGTGAAGACGCCAAAGGTCAATACGAAGGGTTTGGTCTTGCCGCGGTTCGTGTCGGCGCTGTCAAAGGGACGTCCTGGCGTCTGTCTGTAGGAACTGCGAGTCTCGGAAAACATTCCTGTGTTTTAAATTCCATTTATCTCCCTCCCTCCTTAAAAACCCACGCCAAAAATATCTCCCACCTCAGCCCGTTTCCGGAAGTGTGGCCATTTATAACACAAACAATTGAAGAAACGGGTGAGGCTGCAGAAGCGAACCGGATGGAGACACTCGTGGTGTGCTGAGCGGTTCATAGTACTACCATCAGACTTTGAAGATTAGGCAAAGCTATTCCTGTAGCAGGCCGTGGAGGCCCACAGAGTTGTGAGACATCGAGGCTCTCATATTTTATAGACATTCGGCTCACAGATGGCGGTAAGGCTGTCAGACTTACGCGCCGGCCGCCCTTTACTCCCAGGAAGATTCCTGTTACTTATTTCTGTTAGAGGCTGAGTCGACCCCAGGGCCAAAATGCGGCCGGAAAGATTAGGTCAATTGAAAAAATCCACTCATCGGGACTCTAATCCCTGACCTTCCGGCCTGTAGGAACCAACTACGCTATTGCTTTTGTGATTAATTTCATTAATTTCCTAGTTTAAAGCCTGTTCGAGTATTAGCTGGGATTTGTTAGCAGTAATCTTCAACCAAAACTCTCGAACTTGGTTAGTTAGGACAGAGGACTCAGGTGCCATTGCAGGGAGTCTCTCGGCCGACCTGACCCGCGTTACCACGGTATCGAACACTGTCTGGACCCCTGTACATGTTGTGACACTTGCGGTCTCTCTCCTGTGGCGATTCATCTCAGGCGTGATTATAGGTACGTAGTAAGCCGGAAAGCTGCGTGAAGACAACTTCCGGTATACTGAGACACTAAACTTGATAGCACAGCAGCCGCAGCCGCCAGTAGGAGCAAGGATTCTCCCATTGGTCTCCTGTCTTCTCCTGTCATTCCACTTTTGCAGATGCTGCCAGGGCCAACTATAAGGGACAGTCAGTAAATAGTTCACAAATGAATATAAAACGTAAAACATCTGATTTCGAGCCTGTAAGAAACATTTTTTCTCGACATTCCCTCCACCAACATTGATTCAGTTGTCCCATCGCTTTACCAGTGCGTCGAAACCCGCAGCATAGAAATCGACCACTTTCGCACGTGCTTTTCAACCACTTCGTCAGAAGCGAAACGGGTGCCACCCAGTTGTGAGCGGCTTTACGCGACAAACACTTCCCACCGCAAATAGGAAACGTTTGTTTATGAATATATTTTGCACCGAGTCCTTTAGCCAACAAAAAACGCATAATAGAATACCGCTCTTTGGTAGTATACTCCTGAAGCACGGTCACCGTTTTGACTACTGAAACCATCGTCTGAATATGCACATGCGCGTCCGCTACCTAGACTGTCATGAAGCTGGACTGTGCTGCCACCTAGTGACACACGTAGAAAACCTATTACGTCCATGACAGCTGTTTTACTTCCATTTGTGACCTATTTACTGACTTCTTGCGCCTATTGGTTCCCTCTGGGCTCCTTTAAAGGCCCGTCCCATTTCAGGTTGCTTGTCGCTGCTGAGGTAAAGGTAACGACGTCTCTGTTCTTAATTAAGCTCCGCGTTATGAAGACATAATGGGGGAGTGGAGGTGTAGCTGCCAGTGTCACGCCCAGGCCGCTTTACCCCCGGGAAAAAGAACTCCAGAAACCCATTGTATAAGAGGCTGCGTGGGGCCCAGAGCCGGTATGAACGTTATGAAGTATATGGAAATACTTCTCTACTGCCGGGAATCGAACCCTGGTCGTTCAGTCCTTTTACCATCGCTATACCGACCGCTTGCCTTACTATTCACCCAGAAGATGGAGTTTTTCTTCCTCCGAAACGTCAGTATCATAGTAGCTTGCCGGAAGGTGGTGTTCCTTTGCTGGAGGGTCTTTTTGTTTATGCAGATCGTTTTCTTCGTGGATTTCTTGACGGCTTTTTCAGTATGGAGACTTTAGAGAGCTCTGGATGGTGACACCAAAAGTAAATGAATAGGAAAGGAAGCGGTCGTGGCCTACTCGAGGTACTGCCCTTTAATTCGTGTGGGCGGACGGGAGAAAACCCACAGTAAACCTCAGTCAAGATACAGTGTGTCCTGGCCGAGAGCTGAACCGAGAAACTCCCGAACACATGTCCACAGTGTTACTTCTAGACCAACCTGTTCCGTGCTTGTTCGTAATGACCAGGGCCCGGATTTTGATGACCTCAAAATATTAAAATTGACCTATAAAATGACCGAAAAAATCCAGACAAATGACCTAAAGGACAAAAGAAGGAACACTTCGCTTCCCAGTTATTCACATTTCGGAGAAAATGTGAAGAAAAATTCCCAAAAATTCCCCAAAATGACAAAAAATAACAAAAAATTATTCTGCAACCAGCAGCTCATATCCGATATTTGCGTGTATATATTTAAGAGCATCGCATAGGATACAAGGAAAAAAAGATGACATGTCATCAAAATCCGGGCCCTGCTAATGACTAATGACGGCTGCCAGGCGACGTGCAGCTGCAGGGGTGGGATTGGCGGACCACATCCTGTCGCATTCCGCTCACGGCAGGTTGTTGCAAGATAGAGAGGGATGGACCGTCATTGTTTACTGTATGTTTACGTCATGAGCAATTTAAATGGGCCACGCATTGCATTCAGTTACTTATTTCTAGTTTTTCCCAAGGCAATTTTTCAGGGTGAAGTTCAAGTTAATGCATATTTCAGTTAGATGATCAACAATTGCAGTGAATTAGAATACAAATTATGAAGAACTAATCACTTAGTGTGCTTTCACTACATATTATTTGATATTGCACGGACCGCATGGAAAACACCGCGTCGAATAATTCTTTTATTGTCGATTGTGTATTAGTTGTCACGGGGATATTTTTTCTGAGCCGTTGCCTAGCAATGGCTGCCTCTTTTGGCTCCACTGTTCTGGGTTTAAAGCTTCATGTCACACTGCATTCAGAAGTTGTTAGAGGACACACAGATACACACACAGACAACGAGATTTGCTAAAAGTTAGTCGAGGTTCGGTGTTTACTGCAAGCGCACTGAGTGTGTGAGTCGCGTGGCTGAGTGGAAACAGATCGTGTAATTCCACGGTTCGCTAACTCGCACCACGATCGCTCGTGGCAGGCGTCACTTCAGAGTTGATGACATTTCTTGGCCCCACCTGCTCGGATTTGCAGGCCTTGCGCAGGTGGGCGGGCGTTCCTGCGCCTCATTAGGTCCGGATAAAAGCTATGCGATGTTATCTGAAGCCCATGGGTTCTGGCCCAGGGGGCACTAACATTATCTTTAGGTTGGCCTCTAGACCAGTGGCGGCTCTTCTCATTCATCAGCTCAGGATTCGTTCGGCTGTTACAGGTAGAGTTCTCTGTTTGGGTGTTATGACTTCCGTCGTGCCGTTAGGTAAGAAGGAGGAACTAAAGGGCACGCGGTAGCATATAAAACCCGGAAGGTCGCGGGTTCAAGTCCCGACAAGGTGGCGTAGTTTCTTGAAGCACTATGCTACAAGCCGAGAGGTCGCGGGTTCAATTCCCGATGAGGTTATTGGAATTTTAAATTGACCTAATCCTTCCAGCCGCACTGTGGCTCTGGAGTCGACTCAGAATCTAACAGAAATGAGTACCAGGAATCTTCCTGGGGGATAAAGAGCGGCCGGCGCGTGAGGCTTACAAATTCACCGCCATCTGTGAGCCGATTGTCTAGAAAATGTGGGGAACCTTGACGTCTGATAACCCTACGGGCTTCCGCGGCCTGTTACAGGGACAGATTTACCTTTACCTTTGCCTTCCCTTAGCTCATAATAGCGAATGTTTTATATTCTCTAGTGTTTTCATATTGACACATTTTAGGTATCTTGCAGTTTCCTTAGTATGTAAAGGCCAGTGCTTTTGTATTCTATAGTATTACCACTCTGCTTCACCATATTCAGTCTATCTGGAATGCTTCTCCCAGTAAACAACCCTACACAAGGTTGTGAGGATACAGTCGGCTGTTTCTGCGCAGTGGTCACCAGAGAATAATGGGACTGTAGCATGTGTTTCTATCACTCGAATAGCCAAGTGTGGAGGAATGGTATGGATGTTCACAGGTGTTCATGTGGAGTCTAGTCAGTGCACCGAACTTGTTCCTTGCGCAGCTGATCCGAGCGGCAGTCTTTATGATGCGCTCGCCCTCAGAGGCTAACAGTTCGTACTGACTGACAGGTTATTACTGTCTGTTACATTATCGTTAGTTTCATTTGGCCTGTCTCACTCGCTGTAACAGGCCGTGGAGGCCCATAGGGTAGTGAGACGTCGAGGCTCCCACATTTTCTAGACAATCGGCTCACAAATGGCGGTGAGGTCATAATAAGAACATTAGAAGAGTAGGAGAAGGGAGATACACTATTTTGGGCGGAAGAAAAAACATAATTCTGTTAGAAGGTTCCCAGGCTTCGCCCGTTTGTCTTTCTGATAAGGGGCAGTGCGGAAGTGAAGACGTTAGAATGGTTAGCAGCAATGGTTTGAGGCAGGGGTCGCGGAGGATTTTGGTTTTCGTAACTGGTATCGAATTGCATAGTTCGAGAGAATTGTTGGCCTCATACATCCAGAGGGTTTAATTTTGGCGAATTTAAATCTAGGGTGCGGTGGGATGCATGAGGGGCACGCAGTAGCGACTTTTTACTTGGAAACGATCGACCCAACCAACCCCCCCCCACACCAAAGAAAAAAGAAACTCTGTCAAGATAACCGGGTTCACGTACTGACCGAATAGGTAATAAACCCTCTCCATGTGTTTCCATGGCAACGTGCGAAATAATTCATCTCTGTTGTTGAGAATGCTCAAAGTCGTGCAAAATCGTACCAAAAGGGTACCTCGTGTGTAGCACAGAAGGGGAGAAAGTTTGCTCCTCTGCTTAATCAGTTAAGCACCACCCCACGAAGACGTATGGGGAAATGGAAGTATAGCAGCACCATTATTGAGATGGAGAGTGGTTAGCTTTACGCCCCGGTCGCTTTATCCCCTGTACCCATTGGATAGGAGGCTGGATGGGCCCCACACAGCCGGTCTGGACGTTGTGGAAAGGGAGAAAATCTTTATCCTGTCGGGAATCGAACCTATTGAGCTACTCCATCTGCACGTATTGTAGACTTTAAGTAGAGATAAACGAATAAACGGGACGCGGACGGTTGGCATGAGGGCACACCTCTCGAGCTCACTTCCTGAGAGAGAAACGTGCAGTTTGTCAGATATACTCTCCCTCTCTCTGATACGGTGGCTCAGTCGGTATGACGATGGGCTGCGGGATGGGCGGGTGACGATCCCCAGAAGGGGCACCACAACGTCGAGAACTGCTCTGGGGCCCACCCAGTCTCTTATCCAGTGGGTACTGGAGGTAAAGCGACAGGGGCGTGAAGCTGTTGGCGAGGTCAAGAATGGTGGAGCTATACTTCCGCTCCACCATGCACCTTCGTGGCGTGGTGTTTCATTACACAGGACAGCTACGAATCCATTGTTACAATATTGTGACGTGTGTGAGTGACTGTAGAGGGAGTTTAGATTGGTGACTCAATTTATTGACCGCTTGTACAACTCGTGTCTGCACTTTGCAGTTGACTGTTACACTCACGTTAGTGTTCTCAGTCTGTTACAGTCTCCGTTAGTCTTTTTCTGGTAACGGTTTCTAACAGTGGAGATTCTTCAGCTTCCACCCTCTCGCCATTGCCGGTTGGCTGCCGTCTCCCAACTGAACTATTGCCCCAAACTGGCTTGGGCATAACATCTCGGTACAGTCCGCTTAGAAAACACCGTTCCTCACTGTTATGCTTGTTAAGTATCTGCTGTGTAGCAGCGAGCGTTGTTTCACGGTTGTTACCTAGCAACGGATTTGTTCCTAACTTGTTTTATTTCTTTGGCTGTTTCCTTTCCTGTCTTCCTTCTATCAGCAGGATTTATCCTCATGTATTCATTTTCCAGTGGCAGGCCTCCTTTATCTGAGCTGTAGAATGTTACCACGTTGTGATCACGTGCCGAAACGTCAGCTTCACCCATTACGGCGACATTATCTCACCATTCATAATTGTGTCCCATTTGTTAGGTTTGTCTCCAATTCCACGCTGGAAGCAGAAGGTAGAGTAGGCACACAAAATGTGAGCGGTGACGCCCGTTGTTGAGAGGTGACAGGGGTAAGGTAAAGTTGTCCCTGTGCTTAGTTAAGCACCACATCATAAAGGCTCATGTGGAGGTAGAGGTGTAGATCCACATTTTCTTGACCGTGGTGAGTGTTCAGCTTCACGCCCCGGCCGCTTTACCACCGGGGAAAGAGCCCCCGGCACACATTGGATAGGAGGTTGGGTGGACGATTTGGAGAAGAGAAAATTCTTGACCCTACCGGGACTCGAACTCCGACCCGTCAGTCGTCCAGCCAGTAGCCAGTCGCTATACCGACTGCGGTACCAGGACTCCTGAGGTGACAGACGATCTGTGCCTTCCCACAGCATAACAATTTTTGCCGTTGCAAGAGTAGGAAGCGAGCGTGTGACGTAGGTGAGCCGTTCAGATTTTGTGCGCAAACTCTACTGTTCATTGCAGTGAATTCAGGCGGTCTCTGGATTGAATTTGTCTAACAGTGAGGTAACAAACTTCCTGGTTTATGAGGCGGTACTCAGCTGGTCAGATGGTTCCTGTGGTGGGCGGAGAAGGGAGTGGAGCACACGTCATACCCCTCCACCTGAACCTTTGGGAAAAATGGGAATAGAAATTTTAAATATTGTTTTCTTTACGTACGCAGGGGCACGCAGTGGGGTAGTTGGTTGAACTACTGTGCTACAAGCCGGAAGTTCGTGAGTTCGATTCCCGATGACACTGGATTTTTCAATTGAGCTAGTCCTTCCAGCCTCACTATGGCCCTGGGGTCGACTCAGTCTCTAACAGAAATGAGTACCAGGAATCTTCCTGGGGTAAAGGGCGGCCGGCGCGTAAGGCTAACAACTTCACCGCCATCTGTGACCCCGAATGTCTAGAGAAAATGTGGGAGCCTCGACGTCTCACAACCCAATGGGCCTCCACGGCCTGTTACAGGGTCAGCTTTACCTTCACCAGTTCCTAGCACGCAGGTAACTTGCCATAAGCCACTGGACTCGGGTCGAGCCCCGGTTATAACCTTATTTAGCTGAAGAAATGAAGAAGGTGGGACTTGCTATTCTTGACGTTCCATCGATGTACGTTAGTGTTGCTCACATTATGTATATATATAATATATTATGATATATCATATATTATATGACGTACAAATGAAGTATGTTCTGTGCTTAAGTAATTCAGCACTAAACCGTGAAGGCGTATGGGGGTAAAAAAGTAAAGCTATCCCTATAACAGGCCGTGGAGGCCCATAGGATTGTGACACGTCGAGGCTCCCACATTTTCTCTAGACATGCGGGGTCACAGATGGCGGTGAGGTTGACAGCCTTACGCTCCGGTCGCCCTTTACCCCACAAGAATATTCCTGGTACTCGTTTATATTAGAGGCTAAGTCGACCCCAAGGCCATAGTGCGGCTGGAAGGATTAGGTCAATTGAAAAAAAAAATCCACCTCATTAGGACTGGAACCCGCAACCTTCCGGCTTATAGCATACTGCCTCAACCAACTATGCTACCGCGTGCTCCGTCTTGGACGATGTGGTGAAGTGAAAATTTATACCTCTATCGGGACTCGAATCCCGACCTCTCGCCCGTCCAGCCCTGACTGAGGTCTGGGCGGTACGTCGACTGCAATCTCTCCGGTCCCTGTATTTATAATGTTAAATATATATTCATATGGGTTTCGCAGTGGGGTGCTAGGGTCCCCGCATTTGTGGCTGCCCGGGCTCCAGCTCACGCCTTGTAGGCCCCGACATGATCCACATACATTCAGTGGAATGAGTTCGTGTGCCCAGGCAGCGCTCAGCAGTCACCATAAAATAATACGGCAGTATACAATTCATGACCGGTTTAATCTGGGAAATCGGTTTCTGTCACGCCCTGACAGTACGGCGTTTCTCATGTCCCGAGAACATATATGAAATATAGTGGATGTAGCCATGGACGTGGAGAAGTCACAGTCGGCGACTGAGCAGCCACCTGGCGGGATAATTGGTAAGCTCACGTGGAGTGTAAGAACTGCACGCATCTCTGTGCCTTGTTGCGTCACACTTACTCAAGCAGTGAAGTAAGCTGTTAGCGCTGCCTCCATGAGTCACGTTAAGAAAACTATGTTGTAATCAGGTGATGCATTAAGGAGAGAGTAATTACAGTTGTCCCTCGGATTGTACAAGTCATTGGCACTTTGTCAGATTCAAAAGGGTTCTGACGATGGCGTATAACACTCAGAATTATTGTTTTTTGGGGGGGCCTTTGTCCATCTTCCGGTATTAATCCTATGTGTTATTTTTCATGCGTTTAGTTTCTTGGCTAGGTTTCTTGCGTAAAATTTTCATTGCCCTTTTCATCTTAGTTTCAGGCCTGTATGTTCTTTATCGCAATTTATACTGTGCATTTTCTGTTATCTCCCCATGACGAAGTCTGGTCTCAGCTCTTTATATAGTTATACTAACAGTTGTCCTGTGATGGAGACTGAGTTTCTCTGAGGAGACACAGCAGACGGAAGCATTCATTTTCCGATAGGGTGTGTTCTCTAGTGACTGCCTCTGTGATCTAGTGGTCAGAGTTCCTGGCTACACATCCAGAGATCCCGGGATCGATTCCCGGCGCTGCTAGATTTTCTGAGAAGTAGTGCAAAAGGGTCCACTCAGCCTCGTGAGGATAATTGAAGTTTCCAGGAAATAGCGTCTCCGGTCTAGAAAAACGAGATTAACGGCTGTGGGGATCCGTTGCCCTGGCCACGTGACACCATCTATCCGCTAAAATTTGGCACTAACGTCGCCGACCAGCGGCGGTCGCTCGGTCGGCATATTTCGCTTGCGGACTACAGGCCACGGATTTTGTTTTTTTGTTGTGTTCTCTAGTTTTCAGAATAACGAGTAATGAATAAGTTCCAAAAAGTGAGCTTGGCAGTTTGTTCACGTGATGCGGCGGCTATGCGACGGCATAGGAGCTATAGCGGTGGGCTGTGGACTGGAGGGCCGGGTTTCGATTCCCAAGTAGCGACGGGACAAAGTCCGGACTGGCTCTTGGGCCCAGCCAGCCTCAATGGATATTGCGGCCTCTTTCCCCGGGGCTTAAGCAGTACCTTCATCTGACTTCAAGAATGGTGGAGCTATACCACCACTCCCCCATACATAATGTGAAGTCTTTAGAAGCAATCTTGTCTCTTGTTTTGGATGAATGCGAGACTCCACTTTCTCACACGCAGGGAAGAACACAAGTTGGGGGTATTTAAGGGCGTTGGGAGACGTAGTATCGAGGAGCCTACTTAGCTTGCGTTCGTCGCCAGATGCTACCGACAGGCTGAGATGGAAGGGACACGTAGAATAAATGATATAGAAGAGAAATGAATACAAAGTTTTGGCGGGGAGAGCTGAAAGAAAGAGACCAATAGGAAGACATAGGCGTAAGTGGAAGGTAATGTTAAAATCTGTCTTGAAGAAATGTGATTAGAGGTTTGTGGACTGGATTTATCTGGCACAGGCCAGCGACCAGTGACGGGCTCTTGTGAGCAGGCTAGTGAAACTTCGGGTTCCATAAAGTTCTGATCATTTCTCGACTCTCTAAGCGACTGTTATCTTCTTAAGAATCGCATGGGTTTCTTCAGGTTTCCAGGAAGATGCCGAGATGATATGTAAAATTGAATATTCCGTTACCTTGTCAATGGACGCTGCATAGGCCGAGCGACTGAAAGCATTGTTATGCAGCTGTAAAAATATCCTCTGAGCTGGAAAGTCGCTGGTTCGATTCCCGATGAGGTCATATGATTTTTCAATTGACCTAATCCTTCCAGCCGCACTATGGCCCTGGGGTTGACTCAGCCTCTAACAGAAATGGGTATCAGGAATTTTCATGGGGGTAAAGCGCTGCCGGTGCGTAAGGCTGACAACCCTACCGCCATCTGTGAGCCGGTTGTCTAGATAATGTGTGAGCCTCGACGTCTCACAGCCCTATGGGCCTCCACGGCCTGTTACAGGGATAGCTTTACCTTTACCTCAGGTGCATTTATGGAAACAGAGCATGCGTTATGAAGACAAGAAACATATTTTGTAAATGCAAGACTGCTTTTCATAAGTAAGGTTCGAGGTGTGTTTTAAGGCGTTGGTGTCTTAAGATTATAAAGTGTCAAATTATAGGATTATTTGTGAATAATGAAGTGGAAAGGATTTGGGAGGAAGCATCCGTGGCCTGAGGTACTTCCCCGGCTTTTCCATGGAGGGAGTGAGGAAAACCACGAAGCTCCTCTGTCAGGATGGTCGGTGTCCCAACTGAGATTCGATCCGAAACATCCCGAATACATGATTAGCGGATAGCAGGTCTGGTTTGAAAAAAAAAAGTTTTGGGGAGATGCTTTTCCAGACTTACATGAGAAATAACTGTCGCAGGTTTTATACCAGAAACAGATCGGTACATTTCTTATATATACATATTTACGGTCCACACATTTGTCAGTAGATCTATAATGACGAAGGTAGGTGAGAGAGGACGTGTGTCGAGAAACGGCAATCATAAAATGTGATTTTGCCTACTGAGCCACCGAAAGCGGTATGTTGTGTTTCTCAAAACTGACACGAGGAGCGTATGGACGGTAGCATCGTATTGCCATCTTGAGACAGCTGAGTGACTGTCGCAATGGAAATGGGGTGAGTAACTCGATTTACAAATGTAGATCATTGCCGCACGAACTTCTGGACCATATGGAGAATTGTGAAGCATGTAGAAACGCATATTTTCTAATCGTAACGGGAATGCTCAACATTGGGTAATCAAAACACGGAATATGGGCCTGCGGTGTAAATGTCTTTTCAAACCTAAATACGCTCGAGATGGGTGGAAAACCCGGTGGAATGCACAAGCATTAAACGGAAATTACTACATTAAAGACTCGCGAATTTGTTGGGGGCCGTCGTTATGGCGTCGTCCCTAAAAATATATGGGTCACGCAGTAGCGTAGTTTACTGAGGCACTATGCTACAAGCCGGAAGGTCACGGATTCGATCCCCGATGAGGTTATTGGAGTTTTCAGTTGACCTAATCCTTCCAGCCGCACTATGGCCCTGTAATCGACTGAGCTTCTAACAGAAATGAGTACTAGGAGTCTTCCTAGGGGTAAAGGGCGGCCGACCGGCGCGTAAGGCTGACCACATCACCGCCATCTGTGAGGCTATTATCTATAAAATATGGGAGCCTCGACGTCTCACAAACCTATGGGCCTCCACGGCCTGTTACAGGGATAGCTTTACCTTTTTACGGTAAAAATCGGTGTACAATATTTTGAGCTCATTCACTGTCTACTGACATATTGGCAGGAAACAGTGCAGACAGCGCGAGATTTGAAGTTGCCACCGCGCTGAATGTGACGATTCCTGAGGCAGTCCAAGTTACTTGGGCTATTGTACCAGCCCCGGATGATAAATGAGTATGGAGCATTTTGTGGAATGAGAAATCTCAGGGAACCTGCCTCCGCAAATCGCACATGACCTGACCTGGGATGGAACCCGAGGCGGGAAGCCGGCGACTAAGCGTTTGATTTATGGCACGACTTTAAAAGCGCTGTTAAATTGCATATGAAAACAAGCACTTAGTTGTAAGACCGAGAGGGCCGCCGTAACATTGCAAAGTAGTTACACTGCTTCCCACAAGATGGCGTGGATAGAAACGCCTCACCCCTGCGTTTTCCCAACACCATGCAAAAGTTTATACCGCAGTTATTAGGAAGAGTGCGAGCTTCTGGTTCTTGAAGCCGTGTAGTTGGGTAAAGTCCACAGGCGTCTGGAAAGAACGTTTTACCTCTATCTTAATTGCCGCCTGCATATTGCTGGTTTCTTGCTTGGCTTACAAATCGACCCCTGAATATGGAAGCGACAAGTGCCACCGAAACAACCTAACTGCACGGCATTACAACCAAGCAGAAAGTCTCTGAACATCGCTATAGCAAGAATTTCATAATTAGCGACGCAGTAACGTAGTTGGTTGAGGCACTATGCTACAAGCTGGAAGGTCGCGGGTTCATGTCCCGATGGGGGTCATTGGATTTTTATCAGTTGACCTTATCCTTCCAGCCGCACTATGGCCCTGGGGTCGACTCAGCCTCTAACAGAGATGAGTACCAGGAATTAATTAAATAATTTTCCTGGGGAGTAAAGCGCGCCCGGTGCGTAAGGCTGACAACCTCAGAGCCATCTGTGAGCCGATTGTCTAGAGAAAAAGTGGGAGCCTCGACGTCTCACAATGCTATGGGCTTCAGCGACCGGTTACGGAGATAACTTAGCATCATTAGGCGCCCGTACCAACTTCTGAGGTGGGATTGTGTCTTGAAGAGTGCAACGAACAAAACATACAAACTTGAACCCCAGGATCTTTACTTCCGAATTTGAGCATTACGAGTTTATTTTTCTGTGGGCCACCGAACCTCGCGGTTCGAGTGAGTGGTCAGCTTCATACCCTGGCCGCTTTACCCCCGAGGAAAGAGCCCCAGTACCTATGGAGAACATGGAGAACAGAATATTCTTCACCCTACCGGGACTCGAACTCCGACCCCTCGGTCTTCAGCCCGTAGGCAGTCGTTACGCTGGCTGAGCTATCCCGGCTCCTAAACGGTAGCCGTAAATGATAAAAAAAACTTACAACACAAATAAATGGAAAATTTAATGACATAAGCAGTTCTGATGAAAATAAATAACAAAGTATCGCTGTAGAGTCTTTTTTTAAATCTATATAAAGACACTACATGTATTCATGAATAGAAGACCCAGAAGTTGTACTTGGTTTTGAACGTAACACTGCAGTTCGTCTGAACATTGAAATGACTCATCTGCCTTTCTAAATGCCATGACTTTTTAAAGTATGGACCCAGCAGTGAACGGCAATTTTTCATATTTCGATCCGGATCAGCTGTAACCGGATTAGCGACGGTTTAGTGCAGTTTACTTACTGCAGAACCTTGGTGCCTCAGCATCTGTATTACGGGGCTCCACTGAGTTGCAGTGAACATGTCTACTCTTGTTACAGGCAAGGCGTTTGACATCACATACGTCCGCCTCTGGTTCTATTCCCCGAGGCCCGAAAGCTTTGCTATCTACAAGCGAACCAGCGAAGACGGGCCCTGGATTCCTTACCAGTTCTATAGGTGAGTGAGTGTCCATCTTTGTATTGTCTACGTACAGCATCTTGAGGCGTAGGTCGCACTTTGAGTAGGCAACCTTGCGGGACAAGAGTGCTGTGCTGATCGGGGTCTCCGGTTCCAGTGTTATGTAAAGCGTACAGCATCTTGAGGCGTAAGTCACGCTTTGAGTAGGCAACCTTGCGGAACAAGAGTGCTGTGTGCTGATCGGGGTCTCCGGTTCCAGTGTTATGTAAAGCGTACAGCATCTTGAGGCGTAAGTCACGCTTTGAGTAGCCAACCTTGCGGAGCAAGAGTGCTGTGCTGATCGGGGTCTCCGGTTCCAGTGTTATGTTGGAAGTAAACAGGCCGTGGAGGCCCATAGGGTTGTGAGACGTCGAGGCTCCCACGCTTTCTATACAGTCGACTCACAGATGGCAGTAAAGTTTCCAGCCTTACGTGTCTGCCGTCCTTTACCACCCAAGAAGATTCCTGGTACTCATTTCTGTTAGAGGCTGAGTCGACCCCAGGGCGATAGTGCGGCTGGAAGGATTAGGTCAATTGAAAAAATCCAGTGACCTCATCAGGAATCGAACACGCGATCTTCTGGCTTGTAGCGTAGTACGCTACCGTGTTCCCCTTGAGAACAGGACGCTCCACGGCCTGTTACAGGGATAGCTTTACCTTTACCTTACAATTTAACCCAGTTCTGAGACACCCACAGTCCTTGTTGAGCCCCGTTCCTGACACTCGGAGCAGCCTCTGTATGTGTGTGTCGTCTGCGCACAGTGCCACCTGCCGGGACACGTATGGACTACCTGATAGCAGTTACACCAGGAAGGGGCCCGAGGAGACCCGGGCTCTCTGCACGGCCGAGTATTCTGACATCTCCCCTCTCACGGGCGGTAACGTCGCCTTCTCCACTCTGGAGGGACGGCCGTCAGCTTACAACTTCGACGCCAGCCCCGAATTACAGGTTAGTACGTCGTTCTTGTACATGCACCACTGTGTGTGTGTTTATGTGTCTTTGTATGTATGTATTGTCACGTGTTAATGTTTAGATTGGCAATTGGTTTTGTTGTACACGTGTAACTCGTAACTGCATGTAGTTATATCATCCTCACGGATCTGCGCACTCTATAAATAACTGTACTGCGCACATATAATCTTCTGTGCCTTCACCAGTCGTTGCCTGGTAATGTTCCCAACAGTATAGATTCCTCAGCTTCCGTACTCGTGTCCTTATCGGTTGGTGACTGTCTCGCAACTCCTCAGAGTTAAGTGAGAATTAACTTTACGGCTGGCAGTTTACCACCAATCAGTTCGTCTTGCAAGTGAACCCTTGCGGTAATAGTCCTTATGTAACATCCTCTCTGACGAGAAGGTGGGTTTGTCTCTTATGAACATGCTTGGCCTTTCGTCAAGTGTATATTTCGCACATATATAACGTGTAACTGGAAATTCTTCCTTTTGCACTCACTACACACGAGGCCTCTGTCAGTCCAGGCTTTGCAAAGCAGATCTTCCCTAGCTTACTTATCTTATGCTACAACGGCAGTTTAGTCACTTGAACGGTCTTAAGCTGACCACCGCTATACCTCGTCGCAACTCCTGCCTCGACGGTTCTCGTTGTATAGCCTAGGCACGGGCTGCAGAGAACGCACTGCTAACAACAGTTGTTCTTCTATTGTCGCGGGCCGTTGCCTAGCGATGGCTCGCTTGTTTGTCAAGCCTTTTGCTGCAGAACTAACAATGTTTAAGTAATCATGTCACATTAATGTATGTGTGTATGTCTGTATGGTCATGCCATAGCAGAGGCGGTCAGACGCCGGCTTCTGTCCGCTGTGGCCCGTGTTCAGTTCCCTGGAACTCACCATTCCACCATCGCCACCCTGATGTGTGCAGTGGCCCTGACCAGGCAACACATTGTCACATCCTCGAACTTTAAATTGGGAACTTCGTCCCTGATCCGCTTCTTGGCAGGTTACAGAGGGGAGAGACATTGGCCTTGGAGCACATCCCAGGCGGGCCTGGGCACTTGCTAAGGTAACCCCGAACTGTTTGCCTTCCAGGAGTGGGTGACAGCCACTGATATACGGATCACGCTTGACAGACTCAACACTTTCGGCGACGAAGTATTCGGCGACCAGCAAGTGCTGCGATCCTATTTCTACGCAATCTCAGACTTCGCCGTGGGAGCCAGGTGAGAGTTGCATGCTAATCGTAACGGTAACTATATGTACCACCCGCTTCAGCATATAGAAACTGCGCATTCTGCCCACACAGTGTATTTATGTGTTCCATATGGTTCTCACAATAAACAGCGACTGTTTCCCCAAACAGCATTAACCGGTTGGGCTCTGTAGCGGAGACGTAATGTGTTTCCTGTGAGATACGGACTCAGTTCTTATATATAAAGTCTCTGCATTCTGCCCACACGGTGTATTTATGTGTTCCATATGGTTCTCACAATAAACAGCGACTGTTTCTCCAAACAGCATTAACCAGTTGGGCTCTGTAGCGGAGATGTGATGTGTTTCCTGTGAGGTACATACTGAATTTCTGAATATTGTTCAGCCGAATTCCATGCTTTGAAGAGAGATGCACAACTCCCAGGGTCGTGAGAGTGTAAAATAGGGTCATGAGTCCCGCGGGGTCTTTCCCATTTCCGTGCATGCAGTAGAGCAAGGGGACTCACCCATTCCCGCTGCATGCAGTAGAGCGAGGGGTCTCTCGCATTCCCATGCATGCAGTAGCGCCACTGTCTGAGCCCGCTCTCGTCCGCAGGTGCAAGTGCAACGGACACGCGTCAGAGTGCGTCGCAAGCACCGCGCTGGATGGCAACGTGCGGCGCGTGTGCCGCTGCGAGCACAACACGGCGGGGCTCGATTGCAACGAGTGTCTGCCCTTCTATAACGACGCGCCGTGGGGGCGCGCGTCAGCGCACGACGCTCATGAGTGCAGGGGTGAGTAAGTAGACGTTTCATTTTTAGTGCCCTAAGCATAATCGTCTGTTGGATAGTCTTCAGCTTAGTCGGCGTGGGTTGGCTCACCAGAGAATCGAGGGGCAGGGATGACGTCCACATCGGTTGTTGCACCCACCTAACCACCATCCAGTGGGACGCGTCGACAGTAAGGAAGTATAACTGTGAAACAAGACCGCGATGTCGTGAAGAAATGGGCGGGAAAAGGGGATGAACATGCAATTCCCCAAGAGTAATGCATCCCTTTATTTGGCTCAAGTTTAATGAAACTCTGTGAGAAGGTGCGCCGATACTTGCGCACTCAGTTGTGAACCGAATTTTTCATTTCTCATATTTCGATGTGGATTATCCATTATCCGGATTAGCAAGGGTTCACTGTACTGAGAGCATCAGAAAATAAATACATATGAACACATCTTCTGGTCATGACGCCGATTAGTCTGGTAAATTGTTAACAAAGTAATGTTTTCCTGGTATGAATGTCTGTGTGAGAACGCGCACCGTAAATGGGAGAGCTCAACGAATGCCAGGATGGTTAGTGCATAAGAAAATGGAAAGGATATGGATGGAAGTGGTCGTGGCCAAATTGAAGACATTAGCTTATAATTTTTTCGGCGGTAGAACTGAAAAGATTACGAAAAAACTCGGTAAGGGCAATAGGTGCCAAGATTTGAACGGGGACCTCCGAAAATGAAGTCAGAATGTTTACCGCTTGAAAAAAAAAGATTGATTGGAGCGTCGGATGTGAGATTAAGCTACTTTGAAATAGGCTACGGCCCATTTATTTGCGATCCATGACGCTGTATATTTGCGGATGCTAACGGCGTCATAATTAGACTTCAAAGAAATGCGAATGGTCGCGTCCGAAAGGTGTATATACTGCAAATAGAAGTACAACTTTTCTAGTGTTATAGAGCCTGGTGTTCTCTCTAATTTGGAGGGAGCACGACGTTTCGGAGGTTGCACATATCCCCCATCTTTATCTGTTTGCTGCCTCGTTCTCTGTTTGTTTCTTTGCTTTATTTATCGACCTTCAAGTTGGAGTCGAGATGTGTCTTCCGAAACTTGGGTGGCTCTCCGAGCTACACGGCATCATATCCCAGGATTCAGTAATCTTAATCTGAGCCGGTGTAGCGCAGTCGGTATAGCAACTGGCTGCGGGCTGGACGACCGAGGAGTCGGAGTTCGAGTCCCGGTAGAGACTAGAATTTTATCTTCTCCACGTTGTCCAGGCCGGATCTGAGGTTCACCGAACATCCTATATAATGGATACCGGGGCTCCTTCCCGGGGGGTAAAGCGGCCGGGACGTGAAGCGGACCATGTACCTGCAGGTAATGTGGAGAAAAGGAATGCATATAGGATATTGCTTGGAAAGCCAGAAGGAAAGAGACCACTGGGAAGACCAAGACGTATGTAAATGGACAATATTAAAATATATCTTAGAGAGATAGGAAGGGATGGTATGGACTCAGGTCCGTCATTTTCGCCTTGTTTTCGGATGTATCAGTGGCAGATGTCGGCTCCGCTGTGCTGTGATATGGAGGACGAGGCTGGGTGGACCCACAGTTTGACCATATAGGGAGCGGACTGCACGAGACGAGCTTGGCGCCTCCCTGGCGGCTCCATGTCTCGACCCTGCTCCACACGCGGCCCGCTTCTGCGCGTCGACAAGCGCAGCGGCAGTTTGTTATAACGTCATGTGGCCTGTTGGAAATTAAGCGACGTTTCGGAGGAACATACTATCTAAACGGGTCGACTATTAAGGAACAACAAAACATGGAGCAGGTAGCAAGCAGAGCTACTTGCTTGATTTATTCTTAGAACTTGAAGATGGAGGCGATATGTTCCTCCGAAACGTCGGTAGATTCTTTTAGGAGGCTACGTGCAGTTATATCAGAGATGATAGAACTCGAACTTTGTCCCTGTTCGTATAATAATCTGCAATAATAAACTTCAAACTTCTCACAGTTCGAAGTCTGGGGTCAAGGTGTATCGCTGAACTGACACGCGACTTCATATTAGCCATTGTTCCGCCCCTGGTTACAGAGAAACAGCGTCTCGAAACCTGATTTTGCTTCTGTCATCAGGTAAAAATACGAAACCTAAACTTGCGTCTGTTAGATGGAGCTAATCTCTGTCCACGTGGAAGACTATGCCAATATTTGATGTTATATCCAACATATGCTTAATTATTATAACATGAAGACATGTGGGGGAGTGGAGGTATAGCTCCACCATTCTTGATCTCGGCGCTATATGGAGGTGAGTGTTCAGGTTCACGCCTCGGCCGCTTTACCCCTGGGCAATAGCTCCTAGTACGCGTTGGGTAGGAGGCAGGATGGGCCCCAGAGCCTGGACGTTATGGAGAAGATAAAAATCTTACCCTTGCCGGGAATCAAACCCTGGCCGTCAAACCCATAGCCCGTCACTATATCGACAGGTTCCCACTCATCCCTCCCTCAAGTAGTGCCGAGGTCAAGAATACGTGGATGTATGTATCTATATCGCCATACACCTTCGTGCCATAGTGTTTAATTAGTTGAGCACAGGGCAAATTTTACCTTATATCTAACACGGAAATCTGTATTGAAACAAGAATTTGGGCAGAAAAATTAAGTAAGTGTAATATTACTTGTTGACCAGTAGGAACAGAAATGCGCGTGAAGAAAAAGGAGACTATCTTTTGGGATGTGAGACCGTGCAGTCTGATACCATCTGCATGACAGGAAGTGACCTAAACAGTTGGTGCCCATTCTTCTTGTTTCTACCCTGAAGGTGGAGGCAGTGCGCTCCGATGCGTCAGGTTCCACACGATAAAATTGTTCGTAGTCATAGGCTTCTATGAGTTCTGCATGAGGTAATACCGTGTGAGTTAGAGTCGTGCCGAGAACAGTTTAGTGATCACGTGACCATTTGTCTGTATTTGCAATGAGTCTTGAGGCTATCTTTACATTTACTTGCGTTTCCGAGTATTGGACGGACAAGAACTTATGGAGAAAACAACTTTTTTTTGTGGTTGAGGTGGAGACACGTGTGTCACTGACATCCTCTGCTTAGAGGACGCAGACCTCACTTGCCTCGGGCTGTGGCGTACTGAGAGTAAATATGTTGTGAGCTCCAAGTTTTTAAACATAAACTAATGCAATTCCCGTTCAAAATTCAGCGGAAAGTCTCCCATTTGTTACATCAGCTTTCGTACTATCAATTTCTCCTACTTTCTACTGTATTCCTTCCCGTTCTTGCATGTTACCAAATGTCGCGTCGAGGCCATCTTTCGACTGCGTCTCCCACGAATAACACTCACAGATAGTAAATGATAGACTGTCTACTTTGTGTAGCATGCAACTCGTCACACATCCATATCAGAATGCTGTTATCAGTACTCACAGTGTGCGCGCGATACTTCACTACGTGACTGACGTTTACAATCGACAATTCCTTGCTATCTTAACCTGAAATTGACGTTTCGGAGATTTCATCTCATCGTTACATTACTTATTTCTATATGTAGAAGGATACTACATCTGTACTGTGCAGTGTTTTCGGTAAATAGAACGTACTGCAGCTTTCTAAAGCACAGGGTTTGGTAGTTGCAGCGCGTGTTTCAGTATGCCGAAACACAGACGGTGGAGCGAGGGATAGGATAAGCAAGCCACCTCCCCTGGGCCTCACGATTTTAGGGGCGCCACATTTATTAAGCTTTTTTTTTTATTTTAGTTTTGTTAAATGAAAATTGGGGGCACGCGGTAGCGTAGTTGGTTGAGGCACTATGCTACAAGCCGGTCGCGGGCTCAATTCCCGATGAGGTCATTGGACTTTTTCAGTTGGCCTAATCCTTCCAGCCGCACTATGGCCCTGGGGCCGACGCAGCCTCTAATAGAAATGAGTACCAGGAATTTTCCTGGGGGTATAGGGCGACCGGCGCGTAGGGCTGACAACCTCACCGCCATCTGTGAGCCGATTGTCTAGAAAATGAGGGAACCTCAACGTCTCACAACCCTATGGGCCTCCACGGCCTGTTACAAGGATAGCTTTACTTTTACTTAAATGAAAATTATTTTCTGATACTGTCTTAGTCATAGAAGGAAAAACTATCCATGTAACAGACCATGGAGACTCATAGGGTTGTGAGACGTCGAGGCTCCCACATTTCCTAGACAATCGGCTCACAGATGGACGTGAAGTTGTCAGCCTTACGCGCCGGCCGCCCTTTACCCCCAGGAATATTCCTTGTACTCATTTCTATTAGAGGCTGAGTCGACCCCAGGGCCATAGTGCGGCTGGAAGGATTAGGTCAACTGAAAATTCCAATGATCTCAACGGGAATCGAACGCGCGACCTTCCGGCTACAAGAATAGTGCCTCAACCAACTACGCCATTGCGTGTTTTATTCATGTAGTGGCCATTAATTTGAATGTATCCACACGTGCTCAACAAGCATATTGGTGCAGTGATAATGCACTAAATTTGTATTAGGGAGGTATTCGGTTCGAGTCTCGGCCGGAACTCCGGGTATCCTATATGGAGGCTTTCGTGGTACTCCTCAGTACCCCCGTGGTCATACTCTGATAGGCGACGAGCGCCCTCAGATCCTTTCCAGTTCGTCACCAGTCATTCCACCATGTCAAGCATACTGGGGGGTGGAGTCCAGTTGGGTCCACTCGGCACGGCGGCCACTGATTGGCCTATTGTACCTTCCCCGGGTGAATATGATGATGGAGAATTTGGTGGAATGAAGATTGGCATGAGAAACCGAAGTACTCGGAGAAAACCTGCTCCAGCGCCACTCTGTCCACCACAAATCCCACTTGACCAGGCCCGGGCTCGAACCCGGGCCGCCGCGGTGGGGATCCAACGACTAACCGCATGAGCTATGGCGCAGTCACACCATGTCTAGTTACTGGCAGCCTCGTGGAATAATCCAGACAAAAATAATATTCTACAGCGCAAATGAAACGTCTTGCGTTGTTTATGGGGCTAAGTATTGTGACATGTAGACCCATTTCCAAGTAGTAGTTGTATATACCGGCGGCAGTATAACAGCCATTGCTAGGGAACAGCTCTGTGGACACAATGTTTTCCAAGCAACGAGAAAACGCGGATAGAGACGCTGTTGGAACCCGCTACCAATCAACGGCTAGTGAAGACTCAGAAGACTTTATGTGCGCTGTTTGGAGTGTGTAACTCAGTGAGACTGCCGCAGTTATTTGTAGTTACGTTCTGTAAGTGTTCAATAAGTGCGATTACCAATCCCAACCCCGTCTGTAGTCATACTCGAACACGGGACAATGTACTAGAATTGTTAGTTTTTATTTAACGACGATTTCAGTATCAAAACCGTGGAGCACCGGATGTATAAGTTTGGAACCTCTTATGGCTTAATTGAGGCATTATCCCGACATTTTTATTTAGGGACTGAGCTAAAGTACGAAAACCGGTAAGTCGGCGTCACGGTCGAGGTTCGAACCGAGCACCTCCCGAATATAAGCCCAGAGCAATACCTCTAGACCAACCTGTTCGGTGCCAGAATTTGGTCATGAGGTTGTTGCGTTTGGTTTATGTTCCTGGTTTGGGATTAATTCCCCCCCCCCTTATCTTGTATTTACGGCACCAGTGATGATTTTGTCACATTGTTCAGAAATTTTGGTGATGTCTCCTTAACTGAGAAGGAGGTACACTGCCCCCAGCAAAATTCTCTCCCAAAAGAGACAGCCAGAAAATTGGCTTGCAAATTTACGGTTAAGCCGTTTAATACAAATGTTGCTGATCGCCCAAGGTTCGTCAGAATACAATGATATTTTATTCTGAATCCCTTTAAATTTGGGGGATTAATATTTTGTATGTTACCTCCGTTTTCAGTTATAATTTTTACCAAGACCCCTT
Organism: Cryptotermes secundus; assembly: GCF_002891405.2. Taxonomy (NCBI): domain Eukaryota; kingdom Metazoa; phylum Arthropoda; class Insecta; order Blattodea; family Kalotermitidae; genus Cryptotermes; species Cryptotermes secundus. Next base: position 247,048 of record NW_019723312.1, on the reverse strand, counting down.
TGGTGGCAGTGCCTTGATTGTCCCTGGGTGGAGGTGGAATTTCTTGTGGCATGCAGCATCTGGTGTTGCGGAAGAAGGCTTGATGATTGGCACCGGGGCGAGGTGATTATGTTGGCCCCAATTGCTATAGCAGCCCATGCCCTCTGCTTCCAATTACCAGAAGATTGCACGAGTTGCACTTTGTGATGTTAGAGCACTGTTGTGCGCAATGACTCGTCGCCTAAGAGTCAGAGTGTTCTATCTCCACTTTCTGGGCTGAAAATATCGTAAGGATCTTTCCCGTTTCTCCTTTCTGTGTTGCGCTGTCTTCACGCGCTTCCACAGGTCGACCTTACTTGCAAGCCTGAGATCTCCGAATGTGTTTTGTTCCAAGTGACATTTAAACTGCAGTCGATTTCCTTTGCTTCAAACCCGGTTTCCCCGAAAGTTGATGTTGGTGGACATAGTACACTTAAGTATTGGGGCCACGAGTTAACAGGAGGCGAGCTGTGAACACGGGCAGTTCCAGATGAATGCCCAATGATGTGGAAGTTGCGTTCAGAGCGCCTGAGGCCTCGCCTCGCAGCTGTGTTCAGGTCTTGTCGTTGAATCGCTGAGGCTGGGTTAACAAACGCCGCTAGTGACAATCGTCATCTGTAAAGCACAGCGGTAACTGTATATGTACCGCCTGCTTTAACATTACAGAAGTCTCTGCATTTTGCCCACACGGTGTATTTGTGTGTTCCGTATTAGTCTCACAATAAACAGCGACTGTTTCCCTAAGCAACATTAACAGGTTGGGTTTTGTAGTGGATACGTAATGTGTTTCCTGTGAGGTACGAACTGAATTCTTATATATAAAGTTTCTGCATTCTGTCCAGACAGTGTATTTGTGTGTTCCATATGGTTCTCACAATAAACAGCGACTGTTTCCCTAAGCAACATTAACAGGTTGGGTTTTGTAGTGGATACGTAATGTGTTTCCTGTGAGGTACGAACTGAATTCTTATATATAAAGTTTCTGCATTCTGTCCAGACAGTGTATTTGTGTGTTCCATATGGTTCTCACAATAAACAGCGACTGTTTCCCCAAACAGCATTAACCGGTTGGTCTCTGTAGCGGAGACGTAATGTATTTCCTGTGAAGTAGTATTTTAATTGTTACCTGCATGAATCCCGGTTGAACGTGGTTACACGGCTGTAAGGCAGTAAAATGTAATCATGAATCCCACGAGACTAGGAACATAAAATTAGTGTGCTGGCGAGGACCACGAGAATTTCTTTTCCGACTAACCGGTTTCCTAGCCAGAAGGACTAGCGGACGCTGCCTGGAAACCTTCAAAACCGGAGGAAATATGTCATTCCTGCCTCCTCCCAAGTGTAGTGTCTCTTACTACCCCTTCTGTCTCTCGTTCTCCTCTCTCTCTCTCCTCTTCTCTTCTCTTGCCAATGTGTGCTTCTCATGCAGCCCTCCCAATTTAAATTCTTCAAAATTAACCCCATTTGCTCTGAAGTCTGTAAGAATAATTTTTCAAGTAATGCAATTCTACACTAATTCAGGAAATCAAATTCCAGCGGTCCCTGTCTGAAGCCACTACTAACCATCCTAACGTCTTCACTCTCACAGTGCCCCTATCAGGAGGAGGAGCGGGCGAAGCCTAGAAAATTTTCCTCCCCGTAATAAATCGTGTCTATTTTTCCATTACATTTTTCTTTTCACTCATTGCCCTACTATTGTTTCTTGTCCCTCTTTCATTCCGGATTAAAAGGATTAACTCAGGGAATGGATTGCGGTGGGAGGAAAGCGGAAGAGGCAGACTCTCGTGAGTTCTTGTGGCAGCTGAGGCCAAGAATTTAAGTACGTAAAAATGATATTTCTCCTGTTGCATGCAGTGCTACGCGGGGACGTCACGGCCACGGCTGGGGAAGATTTGGGCCCTGCCGCCGATATAACATGCGCAGAATTAAAGACAGACAGACAAAGAGCCCTCCGACCGGTCGTGATGTCGGTCGGAGGATGCGCCAGCGAGGGAGTCGGCCAGTCCTGTCCGCATTTGCATATAATAGCCAATCCAAACGCGGTTAGTGGCTGTTACAATTGTGGACGAAGAGAACATAGCTGACTCCTAACTTTGCATCTCTATTTCGGATGATTCATTTTCCCGAACAAAGTGGCAGATATTTGTGCAGAAAAGTATTCTTGCCACTTGCAGTTCAGTGATAATTAATGTTGTTTGTCTAAAACATTTCTGAGGGTACATCAGTATTACTGTGGCATGACTGCTGAAAGCCGGGATTCGGAAGCCAGCAGAGACAGTCGTTGCTAAGCAATGGCTCAGTAGCCGTCACGTGAAGGACGCAACGCACTCAACTGTAGGAGAGGTCTTGGAAGCGGTGTTTTCTGTGCGGTCCGTACCGAGTCTACATAACGGGTACCAGCCAGCCAATCAAGTCAGCATGAGAGTATGGAGTCAGTCGAGAGAGTCTTCAGGCAGAGAGTCAGCTGAGAGTTGCAGAAGCTGGTAGCTGAGGCCGGCGACAGTTCAGGAACCCAGAGGAAGGGGAACATCCGCCGTTGGAAGCTGCTACCAAGCAACGGCAGTGAAGGCCGTGACTGAGAACACTAGTATGTGTGTGTGCTAAAAGTGTAGTCACGGGTTGTGTGTTAAGGTGTCCAATAAATCCGATCATCAGTCCAAACTCCGGCTGTAGTGACACCCAAACACGTGACGGGTCGTTATGTAATCGTTAGATAGTCAGTACATTTTATTTTCAGCATATGCTGTGAACAAGAATCAATACATAGGAGATCTTGTTGAACACACAGGAACTGTTCTTCCGTAAGGTTGGCTCTCAAGTTATGACGTAACCTAAGAAATGTCTTAGGAAGATTAATATTAACATAAATCCCATTTAAGATACGATGGAAAACTGTTGGCTTTTAACCAACATAATTGAATTCGAAGCATAAAATTTAGTGATAGAGACATTCTTGTTTGTTTGCAATGAAATTCCGTGGCTTTTAGTCCGCAAGCGAAGTATACCAACTGAGCGAGCGTCGCATGTCGGCGAAGTTAGTGCCAACTTTTGCGGATAGAGGGGGTCACATGGCCATCTCAACGGATTCCCACGGCCGTTAATCTCGGTTTTATAGTCCGAAGCGACTACTTTTCCATTCAAGTAACTCCTCAGATATCCTCACGAGACTGAGTTGACCCCGTTCCATACCCAGTACTTTTCAGAACAACTGGTAGCGCCGGGAATCGAACCCGGACCTCTGGATCTGTAGCCAGGAACTCTGATCACTAGACCGCGAGGCGGCCTCCGTTTGCATTAAGCCCCTTTCACTCTTTCTTGCTTTTATGATTGTAAAAATAAACGTCACGAGAAATGCCCAACTTCAGTACCGCCGGTTTCGGCCTGGAGACAGGACGTAAGGCGAAAGTTTCATAGTTCGACTCGAAAAAGTGTCCAGTCTACAGAGTTCAATGTTCCAGGTTGTAATGCTGGGTAGTTCGGAGAGTCCCCGACGTTTCGGGGTTGGAGCATGTGGTATGTTTCCTCTTTGTGAGCTGTTACATGTAGATAGCAGTCAGCAGTGGCCTGTGGAAGGGGCGCCATATACACGTATATTCGTGCTAATGTATATCGGTTTCGTATCTCGGTTAGCCCCCTACTACTGTCTTTCAAATCCTATCTACTTCATAGTCATAGTCATCATCATCATCCTGCCATACAGGTGTGTGCGACAGACTCTAAATACTGACAGCGCTGCATAATAACCCAAAAGATAAAAATTTACACGATATTGGACCTTACTTTTAAATTTAGGGAGTTTTATGCTGTCACTCTACACGTTGATTCTACTATATATTGTCACGTGTATGAGTGACTACAGACGGGATATGGATTGGGTATTGGATTTATTGACCACTTATACACTCACGACACGTGATCAGACTTTACAGACCACTGACACAGATAGACTAGTGTCCTCAGTCTATTAAGTCTACACTAGACGTTTCCTGGCAACGGATTTAACACAGGAACTGTAACATTCTCACTGAATTACACATGAAGTCTTCTGTTCACAGCCGGACTTTCAACTGAGTACTCTTGCAACTGACTCATGAGACTGTTTGGATCTAATAAGGAGGAAGTGAAAGTAGAAACTGAGCCTTAAATGGATGCGATTTGTGTCCGTCCTTTTGATTCAGTATAGTATCAGTGTCTGGGACTGATGTACTTAAAATTCTTTATATGAGACTCTACTAAAATCTGTCAGGCAATTCGAATTTTGAGCCATATGTATTCATAATCTTTCCTACTCCATTTATCTTGTTCCTTTCTTCCTTTGTTCCCCTTTACGTATTTCAGTGTCATTCTGGAAGCGGAAGTGACGCACGCAGCCTTCACGTCATTGGACCGCGTGCTAATGCAGTTTCAGGTGACGCAAGCGACGCTGATAGGGCGGCGTGTGACCAGCTCCCAGCCTGACCCACGCAAGTGGGAACACAGCGAGGAGGTGTAGGAGGGAGCATGGGAAGGAACAAGGGTGTTGTGGTTGCAGGGAGAGAAGGTGACGCAGTAGAGTGATTCGGTCAGGACGATGCGGAGAAGATACAATGTCTTTACTTTTGCTAGGAGTCAAACCAGGAACAGAACCTCGATTCCTCGGCCGTCCAGCCGGTAACTCTTCTTTGTACCTACGGATCTGTTCCGTCTTTTCGTCTTCTGCGCAGTCGGAACTGAATTTTTAGCCTGCTTACCTGAAGTAGGATCTCCACGCTCTCTCTCCCCCCCCTCATTCATTCGTAATGGCTCAACAGTGGGCCCTGGCCGCGTTTTTCTTTTCGGTTTCATAATCCTATACACAGTCGGTAGAACTCCTTGGACGGGGGATCAGCCCGTCGCAAGGCCGCTACCTACACACAGGAGAGCACGAACAGAATAAACGCACACAGACATCCATGCCGTGAGTGGGATTCGAACACATGATCCTAGTGTTCGAGCGGGCGAAGACATTTCATGCCTTATCAACTGTTGACTGCCTGAAACATTCTTTATGAAACTTGGTATGTATATCATGGAAACCGAGCCCATCTCAACGGTGTACTTCATAAATCCCTCCCATCTGTCTGTGTGTCTATATATGTATTCATTCTGTCGTTGCTAGGCGACGGCTCGGTTAAGTGTATCCTTCCTTTCGTTGTTAGATTACAAGAAGCTATTCATGCACCGGTGACTTGAATCCAGACACAGCTGATCTTATGCACCTCTTAGTCACAGACCAAATCTGTCCAAGTGTATTTTAAGGAAATAAACTGGAATCGAAATGATAGCCTCAAGGCTCGGCAGCCAGCCAGAGTCTCGCTTCACTGATACAGTCGATATTCACAGATTATTCTAAGCACGTCTGCGGGTATAGACACTTTCGTAATCTCTGGAAGTCAGAAGTTACTGCCTGCCCACCAGCGGGGATGCCATTCAGTATGGAAATGAAGACAGAAATATGATTCAATATTTCAGTTAATTTCCTTTAAAACCAATATTTATTGGCAATGAGAAAAGACGGGTTGGGGATATTGTAATGCACCTTCAACAAAGGCAAAATGGCCAGAAAAGGTATGAAACTACGATCAGGTTTCTTTGAATACACACATAAATGTCAAGCGGACCTAAACCCAGGTAACTAATACTCAAGGAAGATTGAATTCATTACATTTTCAACATGTATAGTCCATTCAGCATTAAGAACAGGTTAGGAGGTCTTGTGAGCTGTTACAGCGGTGCCACGCTTACGAAATCATGTTTTCCTCGTCTCTGTTGGCACAAAGGGCTCATTTATTTAATAGCCACGATAGTGCAGTCGGTAAAGTGACTGCGCTGTATGACCCAGGAATGGACGTTCAGTTCCCAGTGACAGCAACATGGAGACCGCCTCTGGGGTCCACCCAGCTTCCTGCCACTGTGTATAGGTCGGGATCACAACTGCCGGAGTGTGAAGTTGACCCGTCTTCGTGTAGAGCTGAGGTTAAGAGGCAATGGAGCTGTACCTCCACTCACCCATACGTCTTTTTGGTGTGGTGCCTAATTAAGCGTAGGAAAGCCTACCTTTACATTTATCACCTTTAGGTATCGATGGTTTGTTTGATGGCGCTGATGCTATTGTGTAGATTGTACTGTGAGTTGTGGATGATTGGTGCACTGGAAACGGTCTTGATTGTAGGGACTGAGGAAAACTACAGAAAGCCTCAGGAGAGCCGATGTTGTGACCGAGATTCGAATACAAGTCAGAAGCGTTACAAACCACCTTTCTCGGTCGCATCTTATACAAAGCTGTTAAGAGGCATTTGAACCTCGACACCTGGGTGAGAACGTTGCGAGCAGGCAACGTGCTGTCGTGTATACAGATTTCTTTCTGGATATCAGGCGGAGGAAGGCCTCAAGTGCAGCATTTCTATTCACAGTTGTGTTGAGGGCGAACCTACTGTACTGCGACGAGATTGTAGATAAACACGTCTGGAACTGTTGGCAAGTGAAGGTTTTATGACGTTATAACCCTTAAACTATGTATGTACCACCTGCTTTAACATCCAGAATCTCTGCATTCTGCCCACACAATGTATTTATGTGTTCCATATGGTTCTCACAATAAACAGCGGCTGTTTCCCCAAACAGCATTAACCGGTTGGTCTCTGTTAGCGGAGACGTAATGTGTTTCCTGTGAGGTACGGACTGAATTCTTATATATAAAGTCTCGTATTCTGCCCACACAGTGTATTTGTGTTTATTATATTTTAATATTATCCATCCACCTACGTCTTGGTCTTTCTTGTAGTGGTCTCTTGCCTTCCGAATTTCCCGCCAATATCCTATATGTATTCCTAGTCTTTCCCTTTCGAGCTACATGCCGCTCCCATCTCATCCTCATTGACTTGATCTTTGTAATTATACTTGGAGAAAGTACAAGTTATGAAGCTCCTCATTATGCAGTTTTCTCCAGGCTCCTGTCCCTTCACCTCTCTTCCGCCCAAATATTCTCCTCAACACCCTGTTCTGAAACACCCTCAGTCTGTTCCTCCCTTAATGTCAGACCAAGTTTCATGACCATACGGAACAGCAGGAAAAATTATAGTTTTGTGTATTTCAGACAGCAGACGAGAAGACAAAAGGTTCTGGACTGAATGGCAGCAAATATTACCCGAATTCAGTGTCATTTATCGGAAGAATTCGCCCAGACCCGAGGCATTTAGTGACATTTCGTAACAAGCTTATTTTTTTACAGTGAGGAGTTCTTAGCCCCACACCCAACCCCCCAAGCTGTAGGGTCACCTCTTGTGGGCTGTCCGCGACTGTTTATTCAATATATTCCGAGCTACCCTCCATATCTTAAGGCCGTCTCCTCGATCCGTAAGCCGAGGACGCGCCATGCCGTGGTGGCAAGGGACCCACCTTACATGGTCCTTGGCCCTTTTACCCTGTGAATTATGTTACGCGCTGTACAGGTACGTGTTGCCGTGAGCAGGCAAAGCCATCCCGGGCCCCCTATAAACGCTATTACCAGAGTGATAAATCAGTAAACAATACTGTGCTCTGAGGGTGTTCTCAAGTACCGCCCTCAAAAGCTCTTCTGTGCTGTCCCTGGGTTCTGGGCAGCAGAATTGCGAAACGTTTTATCGTACTCTCTCGGGTGGAAAGCGGCAACCGTTTCCTCGTCTTTCAAGGAGCAGTCGTTGGCTCTTTCTTTCAGTTGTGCATGGCATTTTGTCGGTTCTTCAAAGCAAGAAAACATTAAGTGTTGTATAGAACAAGATACGTGGTTTGTCTTGCATGTGGAGAATTAAATGTTAATTTGTCCTCTTACCTTCGTCATCTTGGGAGCCGGGATAGCTCAGCCGGTATAGCGACTGGCTACGGGCTGGACAACCGAGGAGTCGGACTTCGAGTCCCGGTAAGCTCAAGATTTTTCTCTTCTCCACGTCATCCAGAGAGGCTCTGGCGTCAGCCCAATCTAATGGGTGCCAGGGGGTAGAGCGGCAGGGGCGTGAAACTGACTACTCAGCTCAAACTAGTGCCGAGATCAAGAAAATATGGATCTTTACATCGACTCCCCCTTACGCCTTCATGACGCAGTGTTTAATTAGTTAAGCACAGGAACAAGTCTAGATTTTACCTTACCCTTTTTATCTTATTGCCACGCATAATCGGAAACAGTGTACGAATTTAGACACGTCTGTAAGCTGCAGAACAGATTCCTCTGTCTTGACGGATTAGGATGTCTGCCCTGTTCCCGTTCAGAATTAATTAATTACGAAATTATCAATCCTATAGACAGTCGGTAAGACTTCTTAGGCGGGATGAGCCCGTCGCGTGGCCGCTACCGCCACAGGGCAACACGAACACAGAAAGAATCGCAGGCATCCATACTTCAAGCGGTGCTCGAACACACGATTCCAGTGTTTCCGCGAGCGAAAGCATTTCAGGCCTTAGACAGCGCGTCGCAACAAATTGCTGTGGAAGTATAAGCTTGTATGTTCCTCCGTGATATATAAAGTATTGTCACGTGATAGAATGACTCTAGTCGGGATTTGAATTGGTAATTGGATTTATTGAACACCTACAGATCGTAACAACAAGTACAGCGCTATCGCTAATTCACACACCCTGCAGTTCACTGCAGCACGCAATAAGTCTTCTCAGTCTGCTGTATCTTCACTGGTTGTCGACTGGTGACGGCTTCCAACACCGTAGCTTCCTCAGCTTACGTGTTCACGTCCTTACTGGCCGGTGAGTGTCTCATAACTAACTAAACTCTATACTTGTCCTACTTAAAACATCTCGGGACAGACGACAGAGAAAACACTTCTGCTATCAGCTCTGTTGTTGCGTCACCTCACTGTCGCACTGGCCGCGTAGAGAAAAAACTTTATTCGTGTGTGTTACGAATCTGTTGTGGTCATTATCTAGCAACGGCCGTTGTTTACAAAGCCATTACCTAGCAACATCTTTGTATAGCTGGTTCTTTCGCCGTCGTTGCCTAGCAACGGGTCTACCTGCCATGGTATTTAGTTCAAGAAAGGATTTCATGTATAATTGGCATGAGCGTAGGAATGAGACAACTGGGCGTTACAGTAGCGTTCAGTAAACGCTTTCCGAAAAGTACTAGCCATTTTTCGTGAAGTTTCGCTTCTGCAGCGACAATTCTGACTAAAGAGAACGTCAGAACTTGTTGTACATTTCCTTATCGTCATTCTGTTCTTTGTTTTGTATTTGAATTCGTTTTTTTAATAAATTATTCGCTTATGAAGAGTTATGTCATCTGATACGGTAAGGTCTGGTAAAAGTCAACTTACGTTTCGGAGGAATATATCCCCTCCATCTTCAGGGTTGAAGAGTAAGAACAAGAAGCAGGCGGTGCTGCTTGCTACCTGTTTGTAAATGGTTTCTTACTTCCCTTACTGTTCAACCCTGAAGATGGAGGCGATATTTTACTCCGAAACTCTGATCGTTTACAGGACTGCACGGGGTCACACTCCAGAAGACATTTTTCTTAATAGTCATCACTTGGAAAACAGTAAATCTAACATTTTGTTCCTTGTTTCCGTCTTCAATTCGTACTTCGCTTCTTCATTTTTATTCACTTTCCCCCACACTTTTATAACTATCACAAGGGAAGGGTTGGGCTTAAACGTAATGTGTTTCCTGTGAGGTACGGACTGAATCCTTATGTATAAAGTCTCTGCATTGTGCGCACACAGTGTATTTATGTGTTCCGTATGGTTCTCACAATAAACAGCGACTGTTTCCCTAAACAGCATTAACCGGTTGGGCTCTGTAGCGGAGACGTGATGTGTTTTTTGTAAGGTAAGGACTGGATTCTTATGTATAAAGTATCTGCATTCTGCCCACACAGTGTACGTGTATTTGTGTGTTCCATATGGTTCTCACAATAAACAGCGACTGTTTGCCCAAACAGCATTAACCGGTTGGGCTCTGTAGCGGAGACCTAATGTGTTTCCTGTGAGGTACGGACTGAATTCTTATAATAAAATCTCTGCATTCTGCCCACACAGTGTATTTGTGTGTTCCATATGGTTCTCACAATAAACAGCGACTGTTTGCCCAAACAGCATTAACCGGTTGGGCTCTGTAGCGGAGACCTAATGTGTTTCCTGTGAGGTACGGACTGAATTCTTATAATAAAATCTCTGCATTCTGCCCACACAGTGTATTTGTGTGTTCCATATGGTTCTCACAATAAACAGCGACTGTTTGCCCAAACAGCATTAACCGGTTGGGCTCTGTAGCGGAGACCTAATGTGTTTCCTGTGAGGTACGGACTGAATTCTTATAATAAAATCTCTGCATTCTGCCCACACAGTGTATTTGTGTGTTCCATATGGTTCTCACAATAAACAGCGACTGTTTCCCTAAACAGCATTAACCGGTTGGGCTCTGTAGCGGAGACGTGATGTGTTTTTTGTAAGGTAAGGAATGAATGTGAACTTCAGGCTACAGAGAGTTAAGTTAGTGGCAGACGGGCCAAGTGTGGTGCTCATTTTATCCCACGAAGAGTCCATCAAACACTCGAGGCTTATCGCAACACTTCGGCTTATCTTTACGGGAGAGTAATGGTCCCAGTTGCCCCTNCCCGCGGGGGGGGGGGGGGACCAGTACATATATCTCACAGCCAGTACTTCATTTAGCCCTTCTTTTATAGGGTCACAGCACTTGACATTTTAATGTGGGGGAGAAACATTACACCACGTAAAAGCTCTCAGAAACAGAGTGCCCAATTATTTTCGAACCGGAGGGTGTGAATTTAGTGTAGTGTAATGTCGAGGCTCAATTTTATCTGCGTTCTCACAGAGACTCAAATCTTCCCTGCCTGGTGCTCTAGTGCGAGGAAAGCCATGGAAATACAGTAATACGAATGGATTTCATAGAACACGAACAGTGTGTGATAACTGGCGAACACTATATGAATCATGTGACATTTGCATTTTACTTGCGATAATGTTTTCATGTCGTGTAGTATTTAACAGACGTTCAAAACGCGGAGACAGAATTCTCGGAATTTTTAAGTTTAATTTTCATGGTTTGCCATTTATTATGATGGAGTAAACCAGCTGTGAATTGTTAGCGCAACATGACCCGTAAAATGGTTTGTTTGCATTTTACAGGAGCCTGCACCTGCCGACTGAGCAGACTTCCCTCAATTTCGAAATTATTTCAGAGGCTCTTGAACTGCACCTATGCGTGCAAGCTATACTACGACTGAACACGACGGTGAGTGGGACAGTCAGAGATAGAACGTTGCGCCTGAACTTGACTGTTCTAAACTAACTCGACATGCCCGTTAATGTGTCTTTGTGGTTTAGCAACGCCGAAACCACTGTTGTCTCTCCTTCAGAGGCGTCAAATAAACTATGAACGATAGCCTGCCGCATCTCCGCTACTCTGTCTTCACTTTACATTTACCGTAAGGTAAAGCTATCCCTGTAGCAGGCCGTGGAGGCCCATAGGGTTGTGAGACGTCGAGGCTCTCACATTTTCTATACAGTCGGCTCACAGATGACAGTGGAGATTTATTAGAATATTCGACCGCTCCTGTAGTCTAGTGGTCAGAGTAACTGACTACAGGTCCAAAGGACCGGGTTCGATTCCCGGCGCTACCATTTTTTTTTCTGAGGAGTAGTTTGTCTGGAACGGGGTCCGCTCAGCCTTGTGATCATAATCGAGGAGCTATTTCAAAGGAATAGCGGCTCCGGTCTAGAAAACCGAAATTAACGGCCGTGGGGATTCGTTGCGCTGAGCACGCAACACCCTCTATCCGTAAAAGTTGGCACTAAACTTCGCCGACAAGCGGCGGTCACTCGGTCGGTATAGTTCGTTTGCGGACTAAAATCACGGAGTTTGTTTGTCTGTGGAGGAAAATGGTATCATCCCGGAATTAACCTGGAGGGACTCCAGAAAACGACTAAGAGTTAGGGATAGCTGGAGTTCCGACTGAGTTTCGAACTAGGCGCCTCTTGAATACATTTCTGGAGCATTACCTCTTACTTTTTTGGGCTGGTCACTGGCGTAGTATCGTTTCTGGGGGCTCGGACACAGCTTTACAGCTTCGCCCCTCCTTGTATGAGTAAACCTCTCCCCCCCACCTGTTCCTGGCAACTCCAGCCGCAAACACAGGAAACCAGCATTTCTCTTGTCAGAAAATTTATCTTGCAGAATTCACAGCTTCTTGGCAATGGAAACGTATGTTTCATCCTTTGAAGCCGGAAGAATATTTTGAACGCAAGGCGGATACGAAAGAGCTACTGCGGTTGATTTGTCAGGAGGCAGTCGTAGAGGAACAAAATGAGAAGTACTGGTAATAAACTGAGCGTGCACAGGCCTCCCGCTGAGCGGAGGTCGAATCCTTGCATAATGTAATTTAGTGTACCTACACGTATTGTTCTAAAGGCTCTCCCGTTTCCGCTGTCATATTTTCCTCCACTCCACACCGTCCAATGTTTACTGATCTGGTTCGCTAGTAAAACTTCCCTTTGACGCATGAAGTTCATTCAAAATATATACTATATAAAGATTAATTTCGTATCTCACAGGAAACACATTACGTCTCCGCTACGGAGACCAACCGGTTAATGCTGTTTGGGGAAACAGTCGCTGTTTATTGTGAGAACCATATGGAACACACAAATACACTGTGTGGGCAGAATGCAGAGACTTTATATATAAGAATTCAGTCCGTATCTCACAGGAAACACATTACATCTCCGCTACGGAGACCAACCGGTTAATGCTGTTTGGGGAAACAGTCGCTGTTTATTGTGAGAACCATATGGAACACACAAATACACTGTGTGGGGAGAATGCAGAGACTTTATATATAAGAATTCAGTCCGTATCTCACAGGAAACACATTACATCTCCGCTACGGAGACCAACCGGTTAATGCTGTTTGGGGAAACAGTCGCTGTTTATTGTGAGAACCATACGGAACACACAAATACACCGTGTGGGCAGAATGCAGAGTTTTAGTATGGTAAAGCAAGGGGTACATAAAGTTTACTACCATACTTCAAGGGGTTGAAGGTTGTCCCTGTGCTTAAGTAAACACGACAGCATGAAGACGTGTTGGCGAGTGGAGGCATAGCTCCACCATTCTTAACCCTGGCACTAGATGGAAGTGCACCTTCAAGCCCAGGCCGAGAAAGAGCCACAGGTACTCACTGGATAGAAGTTCTACTACTAAAGCCTTGAATCGACCCCCGATTTCTTGTCCGTCCAGGTTTACCGACTCGCATTGAGAGGTGATGTGATCTCAGGAATGTACGGACGTTGCTGTAAGAAATGTATTGATAGCTTACGAAAGTCTGAAGAGGTCCTCTTCCATGATTGTTTGTCAGTCATCCTGCCATTGATTTGTACTCTGTACAACTGGAACCGCGGAATGGGAACAGCCCCTATGTAATAGCAATGAGACGTGTCACTCCTCTACAGGACACGCTACAGCATACACAATGAACTATACACACCACTCAGAAAGAAAACTGAACATAGCATCACATACATGCGGAAACCCGCCACGTGATATGTCTCCCAGAAAACCTCTCTACTCTACGATACAACACTCCACGTCAAAAGTGGATTTATTTTTAATTTTTCGTTATTAACTTTTTTAACTGAGTTATAACGTTTTACATTATAGGACTATTATTTAACAAATATAACGAAATGTATATTAATGATCGCTAATATGAACCCACGTTAGGAGCACAATCCAATAACGGGCAGTACATTTCATGAAAATTTCCTGATGATGATCCAGCTAGATCGAAACATGTAGCAAATGTACATAATAAACGAATTTTAATACAGTAATATTGGTTTTATTACGAATTTGTTGTGTTCACGGTTGTATAAATTAACGTGTTCGAGGTCTGGGGGGAGATATTTTGACCTCTGGCTCCCCCAAAATGAGCGAACGGACATTTTTACTGAAACATATGGGGGACGTATGAAATATATGTGACGCTTACTTCCCGCTGTGTTTCTTGTAGCCATCAGGGGGTACAGGTATAGCCACTCCACCACGATCACAAAATGGGGTGTGTCCGACCTTTCCCTACAAGAACCTGCCCGGCCCGCTGTTGCGTCTCTCTTAGCCAGTTTACCTGGGGCCAGTCGTGCGCAGAGCGGCTAACGAGCTGGCTGTGTGGAACTGACTCGAAGGCGACACTAACATCGGACTGTGCTTTTCCGAGAATTCTCTAACGGTTTTGGCCGAAGAAAGGGTTGGTCTAGAGTTATAAATACCGTTTCTGTAACACGTGGTGTATTATTAAAATGAGAAACTATTTCATAACTTAAACAGTTTTTTATTTATTTGTGAATGAAACTGCGTGAGTATTTCTACAAGTTGCTGCTGCATATGTATACTAAATATTTGCAGTTAAAATAGATCGGTTTAGTTTGAAGAGTAACAATTGTTTATTGAAGGTCACTTTTGCTTTCTGTGAGTTCCGTTTGCTTAATGTGTTTTGATTACTGTAAGCAGAAGTTTATAGACGCGTGGAGAAATGTTGACATAACCTATGATAAAAATCCGAAGTGTTTGACCGATACTAATCGTGTGACTGTTAAGTGGTTGGGTTGTGAATGAGTGTACGAAGCAAACGTTTCCTGAACACGGCTGTTCTCATCATCAGGAATTGAAGCTCACACAATATCAGTTTTGTATTGACGAAAGTTCGTATTTATTTGGATAACTTGACCGCCGAAGTGTAAGACTGAAATCCATTAAGTAAGCTGTTTTATTGGAGAATAAATATTATTTCATCAACGCACTTTTGATTATGGACATGAGAAACATTGTTCCTTCTTTGTTAAGTAATAATACCGCTCTTTATTTATAAAGAAACATTTCTACGGCCAAGACCGGTTGGCAGGAGACACAATTGAGTGTTTGTGTTCGAGTGTGTAAACTTGTATAAGATGGTGCTGAAGACAGCGTAGCCGGGAGGGAGCCGATGTTGACTCTTTGAAGAACACGCGGCAGTTGACATGACCCTAACTCGAAGCCACAGCCGCATCTTGCTGGCGGTGTGCGCAGTGTGCGCAGTGTGCCAGGCGGCCAAGTGGGACGGCATAACACCCTGGTTCTCTGGCTCATGTAAGTGCAATTGAACATGGCCAAATTGTAACTTGTCGCATTCCGATTTTCTGCAAAATGCGTGTTGGTCATTTTACAACTCTTGTCTGTATAGCTTGGTCGTGCCATAGCTCCGGGTTCCCAGTGCGGCAGCCCGAGTTCGAGCCCAGGTCATGGGGGGGGGGTTGTGGTGGATAGAATGGTACTGGGGATTTTTTTTCCTAGTACTACGGGTTCCCCTGTCAATTTTATTCCACCAGTTGCTCCATGTTTATCATTCGGGGCTGGCACAGTAGGCCAAATAGTGACCGACGTGACAAGTGGACTCAGTCTCACCTCACCTCAGGACTCTAAAAAAATAGACTATACAGATTCGAGTGGCAGGGTAACAGATGAATTGGAAAGGATCTGGAAGGAAGCTGTCGTGGCCTAGTCGAGTATCCCGAAATTTGCCTGGAGGGGCTGAGGAAGACGACGAAAAACATCATTCAGGATATCCGGTGTCTCAGCCAGGATTAAAACCGAACGCCTCCAGAACAGAAGTCTAGAGCGTTACACACACCAACACCAATGAGCACGTGACTGTTATTGGCCCGAACCATGTGTCGGTGTTGTTCAGAAATTCATTTCGTCTCGTATAGTCAGTCCTTGTGACCGAGAAATCATCCAGTTACCGTCTCCACAAGAGAGCCTCTCCTTAAAAGAGTCTTTATATGGAGGAACGGCCCTTTTATTTGTAGCGGAGACGTAATGTGTTTCCTGTGAGGTACGGACTGAATTCTTATATATAAAGTGTCTGCATTCTGCCCACACAGTGTATTTGTGTGTTCCGTATGGTTCTCACAATAAACAGGGACTGTTTCCCTAAAACAGCATTAACCGGTTGGTCTCTGTAGCGGAGACGTAATGTGTTTCCTGTGAGGTACGGCCTGAATTCTTATATAAGAGTATTATTTAGAAAGAGACAGTCTTTGAAGAGTTAACTGCTACCTGGCAATAGTAAGGACACAGCGAGCGAACTGGGTTAAGAGGTAATGCTTCAGAAGTGTATTCGCGAGGCGCCAGAGTACTTGTTAGCGGCATGTTAAGTTCTAAAATGCAGGACCATTGTACAATCATTGAGGAACTGTTTGTTATTGCCTGTCCTTTATGGCACCCGGACATTCACTACCGTGTTAACAGGAACCCGCCACTAGACCCTATTCTGAACCAGTTCATATCCTCGTCCCATTTCATTAAGACAAATTTTTATAATATAATCTCTTGTATGCGCAGATCTTCCAAATAGTTTGCTTTGTTTTAGGATTGCCGACTAAAATTCTGCATGCTTTTATAATCTCCCCGAAAGTGTGTAAATACAAGAACTGGTTCCTTAGAATTTAATGTAGCCCCCCCCCCCCTGCATCTTACAGGAGGTCTACGCGACAAACAGAATATATGGTTTATTTAACGACGTCAGTAAGAAGGTAAAGTTATCCCCGTAACAGGCCGTGGAAGCCCATAGGGTTGTGAGACATCGAGGCTCTCACATTTCCTAGACAATCGGCTCACAGATGGCGGCGAGACTGTCAGCCTTACGCACCGGCCGCCCTTTACCCCCAGGAAGATTCCTGGTACTCATTTCTGTTAGATGCTGAGTCGACCCTAGGGCCATAGTGCGGCTGGAAGGATCACATCAATTGAAGAATCCTGTGACTTCATGGGGAATGGAACCCGCGACCTTCCGGCTTGTAGCACAGTGCCCCATCTGAGATGTCGAATGGTTCGACGACTCATGAAAGATTAATTAGGAAGAATGTTGAAGGAAACGATCGTGGCCGGTTTTATGGTAAGTCCCAGTATTCGGCTGAAGGGACTGAGGATGACCACAAGAACCACAGGATAGTGTTTATCTCGCCCGAGAGTCGAACCTTGAGCCAGCTTATTAGGTGCCATTCACTATCGTTACCACCGTTTCCGTTCCTCTGGTATGAGGTTTGAGGTTTGAGGTTTCCACGGAGGCGAATGATCGTTTTGTGGTCTGGTTTGTTACTCTCCGGGTTTCTGAGGAGTAAACCGCCCCCATCATCAGGAAACAACCTACCAGGTCAGCCTGCAAGTCACAACGCAGAAGACAATTGTTTATTTATTTATTTTTAAGTTTGTGTTCAGCTGTCCCATCCTGAAACCGGACAGCTCAGTTAGAGCATGGCTAGGATACAGGCTGCGTGATCAATGTATCGGGGTTTCAACTCCTTGCAGAGGCAAAATATCTCATCTGTTCGACGGCGCGCAGACCGACCCTGGGGCCCACCCACCGGGGGCTCTTCCATCGGGGATGAAGCTACCGGGGTGTGGAGCTGACCACTCACCTCCATATAGGGCCGAGGTCAAGAATACGTCCACTCCCTCACACGGCCTCTTCACGTAATGCTTAATTAAGCACAGAGGAAAGGAAACAGTGCTTTGATGTCCTATCCTGTATCTCACTACGGGCGCCTATTTCTGAGAGTACTTGCCTAAAATCAGTGCGTCATGCAGTGCTGTGTACAGGCCGTCTTTTTCGACTTGGTCTGTGACTGGAGCGAGAGGAGAGGTGGGGGAGGGGTATGACAAGTATCTGCGCAGTGGTGGGAAGTTTTGTTGTGGGAGGGAGGGAGAGTGGCACACTGTAACTAAGGTCCTGCTATAACGCATGCGCACCCTGCAATCCATATCTCAGTGAGCGGACTTGATCAAATCCACTGCGCATTCTGTTGAGAGCGGCCAGGTCTAAATGTCGACCTGTACATGGGGGGGGGGACGATAATATTGAGTCTGCTTGCGGTTTTGCTCACAAAATTGAACACGGACTGCGTGAAGATTGGTGTTGGGCTGAGTGCCATCTTGAATATTCGAGGTTGGAGCAAACCGCAGCTTAGATTGAGAATTAAATCGAAGCCACAGAAGTAACATAACGTGAATTGATTCCCAGCTTGCAGTGCGGGAAGGATAAGTGCAGTACAGCCTCCGTGCATTTTGAAATGGATGTGTGGATGTAGGCGTGCTGTGAAACAGGACACTTCTGTCCTGAAGACGGAGATAGAATGTTTCCCCGAAACGTTGGCGGTTGTGGCCTCATTTAAGCTAGTACTCCGGCATATGATTGGAAAGATTGAGGAAAACCATGGGAAAAATCCGGAATAACCAGTTCCTGGACTGAGAACTGAAGCCAGGACCTCCAAAATAAAAATCAGTAGTGGCTGATCTCTCCACCGCAGTATTTTGCGCTATCGTAGTTTTTATTTTTAAGTTGGTTGTTTAACGACGATGTCAGTAAGGAGGCAGTCTTAAACTGTATTTGTTTCTTGGTACTGCTGTTTGGCGTACGTCCTACTTTTTCAGGTTTTAGCCTACTTTCCGAAACCAGGCTTAAGCCATCTCCTTCCTGTATGTGTGTAACTTGGTATGTATATTATGGCACCTGAGCCAGTCTCAACGGCGCCCCTCCCATCAGTCTGTGTGTCTGTATGTGTATCTTGCTAGGTAACGGCTCAGTAAACGGAAAGTTACCGCGGCAACGAATACACACGCACACTCCTACCCAGCTCTTGGTTCCTATTGGCTCGCCCACGAAGCCAGGCGAGAGAGTAGCGAGCCAGTGGGGATTGGGCAACACTCCTTCCTCTTACCCTCTGGTCCCTCTGACATATTCTGCCCAGATATCTGCTCTAGCTGGTTTCTTGCTCGGCTGATTTTCGACCCTGGAGATGGAGGTGTTGCGTTACCCGAAACGTCGGCTCGTATACGAAATACACCGCGCTATATCCCAGAAGATAACAAATTACAATAAATGAATTTTTGGACGGGACGCTTTATATGCGGTCCGTGTCGTATCAAGGGAAAATACGCGATTTGTTCTTCCCAAAACTTGTTGTTTCGAATGTCCGCGGTGGGGGGGATGTCTGACTTCCCTCCCTGCCCCTTTCGGCGC
This sequence comes from Cryptotermes secundus, assembly GCF_002891405.2. Lineage (NCBI taxonomy): Eukaryota > Metazoa > Arthropoda > Insecta > Blattodea > Kalotermitidae > Cryptotermes > Cryptotermes secundus. Next base: position 227,957 of record NW_019723312.1, on the reverse strand, counting down.
CTGTGGCGTCACGTTGGAACACATAGGCGTGGTGGCTGTTAGGGAAATGGCGCAAAATAACAGCTGTCAAGGTCAGGAGCGTGAATACAAGGCACTTGAGCCTAACAGTGTCACTGTAACCCATGAAGGCCGCGTCCGTGTGTCTGTCTCGCAGGCGCCACGTCGTCACGTCTTGAAAGTACCTCTAACGTTGAAGCATGCTAATGGTTATTGCCTGAACCCAGAAGTTGGAGGCAGTATATGCCTCCGGCACGTCGTTAACGATTATCAGACTCCACGGCGTCACATCGCAGGAGACAGCTGAGACTATAAGCAAGAAGTGCAGTGTGCTGTAACATGAAATAGATACAAACCGTACACAAAATCTCCTGGCGGAAGAAATTTATGATTGCGATTTCGAAGTTATAAAGGTAAAGCCGCCAGGATAGCTCAGTCGGTACAGCGACTGGGTACGAGCTTGACGACCGAGGGGTCGGAGTTCGAGTCCCAGTAGTGTCAAGAATTTTCTCTTCTTTACTTCGTTCAGACCGGCTCTGGGGCCCACCCAGCTTCCTACTTGGGTTTCTGTACCCGGGGGGTAAAGCGGCCGGGGCGTGAAGGTGACCACTCAAGTCCAACTAATGCAGATGTCAAGAAAATGTGGATCTATACATCCCCTCCCCCCACCCTTCACGGCGTAGTGTTTAATTACTTTGGAGAGGTGTAGTGTCAGCTGGGCTGATAAGTCAGCCTGATTTGTGTTGGAGGGATGGTGCGCTGATAACTATGTTGTTGCAAATGCGCCTGCGCGAACGAAATGCCTGTCATGTGATGCCCTAAATCACGTGAGACACACGGAACTGCATTCCAGTAATATCGTACAGACTGGTACTAAAGCAGACCGTCTGATTATACAGCCCCACAAACAGACACCGTAACCAGAGTAATGATGGATCTTGTTAAAAGAAATTTATGGGCTCCCCCCCCCGCTCTCCTGCAGTTAATGTGTAACACTCCAGAACCGTCTCTGTGTTGTGATGCTCTGCACTTAGGGGAATTCCCTTTGTTCTTGCCGAGATCGTGACTACAGTGCGGTCAGTGTATGTGGCCACTTCTTACTCTTCTTCTTCCTCCTGTTCCTCTTCTTCTTCGTTTTATTCTCCGTCTTCGTTTTTTTCTTCTTCCTCGTCTTTTTTTATTCCTCCTCCTCCTCCTCCTCCTCTTCTTCGTTTTATTCTCCGCCTTCTTCGTTTTGTTCTTCTTCGTCGTCTCTTCTATTCTTCCTTCTCTTCTTCCTCTCCTGCATGGGATAGATATTCTTGCCCCTTCCGATTTAGAATCAGGTTCTGTGCATTTTATTGTGACTTATTTAACGACACTGCCAGTATCGGTGTTACATGATGGGGCGTTTGATGCATGATGAATTGGAAAGGATTTGGGAGTGTTCTTAATGTAATGGAGGTACTCCCTTCCGGGATTTGAATGGAGGGACTGAGGAAACCCACGATACACACCAGTCATAATATCCATGCCCCGACTGAGATTCGAATGGAGCACTTCTTGGATGCAAGTGTGGAGCGTTACCGCTACGCTAACCTGCGCTGCGTCAGCTGTGGTGTTCCCACGATGATGACTAGAGATTATGTGACGTCGTGTAGTGTGGTAGACGTGCACCGACGTTTCGGAGACTTATACCCTAAAGATCGAGACGGCATGTGCTTTCTAAACATATGTAAACGTGTACGAGCCTACACGGCGTCATAACCCGGAAGACATTGCTCTGCACAGCTTCCAGCTCGCCCGACGTGGCCATCCCTGCTTGCCGCTGGGCCCTGAAATTGCCAGTAGCTCATTCCTCCTAAACGTCGGTCACATTCTTCCAGATCGCACGGTGTCACATCCCACAGTAGTACTGTTAATACGAAACAGGTTGCATAGGTGTAACACCCTAGGCCATACTCAGGAGGTACTCTGTTCGAACCCCAGCCAGCGCAGTGGCTTTCCCACAGTCCCTCGAGGCAGCAACCGGGACGTTGCGGCCTTTTCCTTCCAAGTGTTCCCCATTTCATGATTCATGGATCGTGTGTTCGTCAAGTTAGCAACAGGTCACGCATGCGTTCGTGGGTCGTGATGAGGGGGCGAGCACCACCAGAAACTGTCGCTGTAAATTAATGCAGGCAAGTTAATTCTCTGCGGGGGGTCGAGCCCTTGCCAAGTTATGTTGCAGCCGGTGAGGCTCAAGAGTGGCAGTGGAGAACTGTTGCGGGTGCTTTGTGGTGCAAGGCCAGACACACACCTCGCCTTATAAGGCAAAGGATGAGTGTAAACGGCCTTCGCAGAACCAGTGTCTCCTGGGCAGACGGCACGAGGCTGGAAACAAATGCATGGTAACAGACCACGAGGCCCATATTGTTGTGAGACGTCGAGGCTCCCACATTTTATAGACATTCGGCTCACAGATGGCGGTGAGGTCAGCCCTACGCGCCGGCCGCCCTTTACCCCAGGAAGATTCCTGGTACTCATTTCTGTTAGAGGCTGAGTCGACCCCAGGGTCATAGTGCGGCAGGAAGGATTAGGTAAACCGAAAAATTTCGATGACCTCATTGGGAATCGAACACGCGACCTTCCGGCTTGTAACACAGTGCCTCAACCAACTACGCTACCGCGTGCCCCATGCATGATAGGTAGGTTCATAATTTGTACGTGTATCCAGATACTGAGATAAGGTTCCTGTGCTTAACTGATTAAGCATACGCCATGAAGGCGTATGGGGGAGTGGGTGTATTGGAGTGTGTCATGTAAACCGCACTGGGAGGCAAGAGAAATGCATACACATTTTTTTTTGGATTGGAATCTTCGCCTCTGGCGTCACCCTCCTTTTTAGTTCAGCCCAAGCATCCCTTACAATTACTGCGCATGAACCTGTGCTCTATATTTCTTTGCGTTTCTGAACATTTAGTTTTTTTTTCCGGGACAAGGTTAAGAGCCCTGCGTCCAACCTTTACTACATCGAAGGCTCAGATTTTCTGTTGGGGTTTACTGCCCTAGCCAAAGAATCCCGTTGTATCCCAGAAGATATTTCATCTCATAGATGTACTTCGTGGGGGGGGGGGGCACGTGGTAGCGTGGTTGGTTGAGGCAGTATGCTACAAGCCGGAAAGTCGCTGGTTCAAATCCCCACGAAGTCATTGGATTTTTTTCAATTGATCTAATCCTTCCAGCCCACATTATGGCCCTGGGGTCGACTTAACCTGTAACAGAAATGAGTATCAGGAATATTTTTGGAATGTTCTTGGGGGTAAAGGGGGGCCGGCGCGTAAGGCTAACAACCTTGCCGCCATCTATGAGCCGATTGCCTAGAAAATGTGAAAACCTCAACATCTCACAACCGTATGGGCCTCCACGGCCTGTTACAGGGATACCTTTACTTTTACTTTTCTTAGATGTACTTCGGTCATGTGGCAAGAACCTTAGACGTTTCACAAACAAATCCCTGCCCCCAGCTTGGTCCCTGTACTGACTGAGCTAACCGGCTGTGAACTTAATGACACTATTTAAATACCAGACGGAGTGGCGCTCTCCTTTATGTTTTCTGATTCAGATGGTCTCTTTGTAATGCGAACCTGCGTCCTGCTGCGAGCAGGTGACCTACTGAAAGCTTACGGGCCTCTGGTGAGAGGTCTTGAAGTTAAGATCGTCTTACTCTCCGGGGAACCCCCCGGATCTGTAGTTTGACTGGGGTGTAATCACGGCGTGACTCCCGTGTGTTGTGGGCATACAATACGTGTACAGCACGGCGAGGTTTCTGTAAGCTGAGATGTGTGTACGATATACAGGGTGTCCGTAGAAAAGAAACTTGTTTCCATCATATTGTCACGATTTTATGGATTGATTGAACAGTTACAGTACGTGACTACAAATAATTACGACAGTCTCACTGAGCTACACACTCGCAAAGATCATTCTAACTATACTAGACATAAGGTCTTCTCAGTCTTCCCTAGGTGTTGCTTGGTAGCGGCTTCCAACTTTGAACGTTCCTTCTCTGGGTTCCCTAACTGTCATCGGTCTCAGCTACCAGCTCCTCACAGCAACAGCTCACAACAACTGAACTGTAGCAGTGAGGTAAGGTAAAGTTGTCTTTCTGTACTTAACTAAGTAAGCACTACGCCATGAAGGTGTATGGGGGAGTGGGTGTGTGTACTATACGGTGTTACTTCCCAGAAGATGTAACTTTACTTTTCTGTAGTAGTTCACAGAACTTTCTAACTTGCATGAACAATTATTTTCCGTTAACTCCCAGGCTAATGAACACTGCTGAGGCCCTGGGGAGGGAGTACCCCTGGTTGGAACTGACATACTAGGCGTTGGCTTGGTATTTCCTCCCGACTTCCATCACTTGAGGTTTCGAAGCGCTGGCCTTGCCGGCCTCTCAGACCTGTTTGTGGCGTGACACCACCCACACCAAGTCCGAATTGCCTGACAGGCCGTCAGTTACCTGCTGTCACTCGTAGGGACGAAGGTCTCAGCTTGGCACGTCCACAGGCAGACGAACTAACCACGTTCCTTCAGAAGCCAATTCAGCTGCTGACGCCCTCAAGCGATTATCAGCATTCATTACCGTGTCTTCCTTGTTGTCTCTTTCCTTCAGGTTTTCGTACCAAAACTCTGTATCCACTCCTGTCCCATGCGTGCTGTACGCCCTGCCAATCTCACCCTCCCTGACGTCATTTCAGTAATATGCGATGAGTAAACTTATGAAGTTCCTCATTATGTAGTTTCTCCATTCTCCTGTCACTTCCTTGTATTTTTCTTCTTTATTGGCCCTACAACCCCTTGTGTGTCTTTGACTTATCCGTGGTTTTGTAACAGTGAATTTTCCGGGCTGGGTTCGTTAGCCACACGCCCAACCCCAAATCTGGAGGATCAAGGACTACGCTTTTTCTGGCCCCTACCATTTACCTATATGACAGGGTGGCTCTACCAGGAGCTTACGCTTCCGCCAGCAGAACCCTCCGCGTTATTGGGGCGCACAAACCTCCACGATGAAGCCATAGTCTTCGAGGAGGTTTTCCTCCACCTTGGTTCCAAATATTCTCTTCAGAACTCCGCACTCGAATGCTCTGAGCCTGTGGTTCTCCCTGAATGCAAGAGACCGGTTTTAATATCCATGCAAAACCACAGGAAAAATATTGTGGCGCGTAGACCCGTTGCTGTGCAGTGACCGCGAGCCGTTTCTGGGCAACGACTCGGTAAACACGTCCCCATTGCTAGGCAGCGGATTCCTAATAATGCAACAGTTGGACTGTATCAGTGGAATCGTGGAGTTTCTTCATTGTCCGTGCAGAGATGTTAGAAGCAAGGGAGAAAGTCGGGAAGTCGGTTCAGTTGCGCTTTATACGCCGGATAGTAACGACGTGGCAACAGAAGCCGAATAGTATCCATTGTTAAGATCCGTTACCAAGAAACGACTAGTGAGAACAAACTGAGAAGACTTAGCGTGTGCTCTAGTGATTTGTAAATTGTGTGGATTACCAGTGACAGCGTGTTATTTATTTAGACGCAAGAGGGACGACAAAAATGGACGGTGGCGAGTATTGCCCGAATTTAAGCGGCCTCCGTAGTCTAGGGGTAAGGTTCCCACCTCATGACTCAAGGTACGCGGGTTCAAACCCGGCGGAGGTCGTGGAATTTTTAAGGGCGGAGTCCTCCGGGAGGGACTTTAAGCCGTGGGCCCCGTGTCGTAGATTTACGGCACGTAAAAGATCCTCATGTCTCTAGGAGACCTCTGAGCAAAATTAGGCAAGAAGTTTCCCGCCCAAGTAGTTTCCAGTGCCTCTGGTAGATGGGGAAAGTATCAGGTACCGAGGGCCGACCGCGTTGGGTGAACGGGGCTGATAGCACGCACCAGTACCGGTAGGGTATGGCGACTGGTAGAATATCAAAGGGGGACGTACAATAGACTATTAGTCGCGGTGCATGGGGAAACGCACCCCCTCTAATAATAATAATAATAATAATAATAATAATAATAATAATAATAATAATAATAATAATAACTGCCAGAATTTAATCTGCCGTTACATTTTCTCATGGTTCAGAATTTGGTTTGCTATTGTCGTCCCGAAACATATGAAAGACTTCAAAGGTTTCAAAGGCCGGAAACGGCTGCTGTTTTGTAGCAGTTGGCTGTGGGCTTTGAGCAAGCTAAATTACATCTGCCCATATGTACGGAGGCATGGCTGCATTCTGTGTAAGACGGCTGTAAATGGTTCAAGAGGTAGTCAGTTCTGGGAAGAATGTATGGTGCCTGCAGTCATTCAGATGTTTCTCTCAACGTCACCGGACCAGTAGGAACTGGAGTATAGATGAAAAATTACATAACTTCGTGACTGAATTTTGTGGGGTGCGGTGGAGGTAAGGGGTCGCGCGGTAGCGCAGTTGGTTGGGGCACTATGCTACAAGCCGGAACGTCGTGGGTTTCATTCCCGATGAGATAATTTGATTTTTCAATTTACCTAAATAATTAAGCATTGCGTCATGAAGACGTATGGGGGAGGTGCGGTATAGCTCCACATTTCTTGACCTCGGCAGTAGATGGAGGCGAGTGGTCAGTTTCACGCTCCGGCCACTTTACCCCGCGTATATTTCGACCGATACCCATTTTATAGGAGGCTGGGTGAGCCCCAGAGCCGGTTTGGACGCTGTGAAGTAGAGATAAATGTTTTGTCCGTGCCCAGAATCGAACCCTGGTCGTCCAGCCCGTAGCCCGGCATTGAACAGTTAAGGCTAGTTGCTTTACAGAGTCACTCTGCGTGCGATGGACGGGCCACTGATGTGTTTGTTGACGCGAGGGTCCAGTTGCCCTGCCTCGAACCGGAAAGTGAATAAATAAAAGCATTCGGCGCGCCGCGGCGGCAGGAAGCCAAGTGTAGCCCACAGTATTGCCAACATTCGCCTGCCCATGTTGGACGCGCGCCCACGGCCTTCCTGTCCGTGGTCAGTGGCGTGCGACTCCCTGCGACTGCGGAAAGTGTGAAGCACGCAGTCTGATACACAGGTGTGAACGTTTCGGAGCAGCAGTTGTCTCCATCTTCAGGGTAGAAGAGAAGCCCTGCGGGAAGTAACGGTGATGTCGAAAAGGGAGAAGGAGGGACGGAGCTAAGAGCTTCTCCACCGCTCCTGTTGGTTCGCTCTTATCCCCGGGCCCTGTTCTCTGTTCCCTGTGTTACTGACAGTTCTGTTCTAGCGCGGCTCACTCTTTTACCTTGAAAAAAGTAGACATGAAGTTCTTTTTCCGAATTTTTATGCCAGACTGTACGTTATCACATGCCGGAATATTGCAGTCTCCATGTTTTCATGTCTGATTTATGAATTTGTAAGGTTATGGAAGTGGTCGTGGCCCAGTCTTCGTGTGGACGGATTGCTGGCTTACTGTCCTACAAGCCTGGAGTTCGCGGGCTCGATTCCCGATGTCACTGAATTTTTTTAAATTGGCCCAATCCTTCCAGCTGCACTATGGCCCTGGGGTCGACTCAGTCTCTAACAGAAATGAGTACCAGGAATCTACCTGGGGGGGGGGGTAAAGGGCGGCCGGAGCGTAAGGCCGACAACCTCACCGCCACCTGTATATATGGGAGCCTCGACATCCTGTTACAGGGGTAGCTTTACCTTTTTACGTTACATGAGGGCAAGGTTACCTAACCTTACCGCCAGACGCTGTTGACATGCGCACAGAGACTCCAGCCTACATGAGATGCAGTTCACGCATGTCTCTGCTCGTGACCTCACAGGTCGTGTAGGAGGAAGGAGCTTTTGACGCCTGTTGTTAATTGACAGCCTTGCTGGGCACTAATCCCACTTTCGTGAGACCTGACGGGGAACCCCCTTCCCTCCGTGGGGCGGAGAGACGTAATGCGATTACGTATAAAGAGTTACTGTGCTGCTAAAACAGGGACGCCTGAAAGCTGCTTGCCCTCACTGTGGTATATCGTAGTCTCTAGAAACGTCATTTTTTGAACAGACGGTTTCAAGCACTGAGGCCGAGATTCCGGCTGGCCCTACGCTGGAGGGCAGAAATGAGACGAACCTTTTCTAGGTTGGTTATTTAACGACGCTGTCATTATGGAGACTATACGCCGTTGATTAATGAACGTGGATAAGTTGTTGGTATGAAAATAAAACCCGACCTGACGCAAATTTGTCTGCCACAAATCACAGTCGTTTAACTGTCTTTACTACTGACGCCGTGTGATTTGGTAGATACATAGCAACCTCACTACCCATATTAAAAAGAATGCGCGTTATTATGATGGACTGAAGATGGACATTTGTCGTGCTTGACGCTAGTTGGCAGCACAATCTGCCCATTGCGCATGCTCGGAGTGACATTTTGACATTTGCGGATACGCAGAGGCCAGTCTTGTCCACTGTCTTGTTCCCTGAGTGTTGAGTCAAATATCTGAACCTAAGAGAGACGTAATTAGTAACACAATGCGTAGCATAATGAGAACGAATTTGGGCTTAATGTTGTTGCGTCATTCGTACCCGGTATGGCGGCGGCCGAGGAATTGAGGTTCCATTCCCAGTAGTGATAAGGGACCTCTTCCTTTTCCCGAGCCCTCAGACCGGTTCTGGGACCCATATTGTCTCCTGTGGATGGAAACGATGGTCTAATCGAAGCAATATTCCGTAATTTTCCTGGACAGATAAAGGCAAGCCGTGAAAACTCAGGATAGCCAATATTGCGGCAGAGGTTCGAACCGGGCACCACTTGAATAGAATTCCAGATCGCTGCCGCTACGCGAACCTAACCTGCTCGCTGTTTCCTCTTTTTTTTCCCCTTTCTTGTTATTCGTTAATTTGGAGTGTGTTTCTTTATTTGATTTGTTTTTCCCCTTCCTTCCCTTATTTACTAGTGTAACACTCCCATTATAGCAGCATTAGTCAGAAGACCACAACTCCGTCTATTGTAGATTACGTGGGAAAATCGTGTTTTTATGTTGGCACCATACAGAGAATTTGTCACTGTAGTGATGACTTTTATTCTGATGTTACTCTGATTTTAACAGCAGCAGCCGTGAAACAGTGTCTGCACATAAGGGCTAGGCCTCATGTATGTGGAGTATTTTAATATTTACCTTAACTCTCGCAGGTGCTTTGTGCTGTGTTTGGCTTATATATCTTCTCTTGTGCTTGGTGATGGTGTCACAAGCAGAAGTCATACAAAATCATGATAATGAGAATGTTCGCAACATCGGACAAGGCGAAGCCCGACACAGAAAGTGTCGGCGGTCAGGCATACGGCCGTTCAAGTGACTAGACTGCCATGGTAGCGAATACTACTAGAAACAGGGCATAGTGTGCTGTACTGAGCTTAGACTGACAGAGGCCTGTATATATTGTACATACTAGATATTAAGTCTCAATTGTAAATAAGTGTGCATAGTGACAATGGACTAATACTATCGACTGTGACTAACAAATGACAGACCCGACCTCTCGTCAGAGAGGGCGCCTCACATGGACAGGACAGTAACTTTCATTTAAAAATAAATCAGGGGTTCGACACCAAGACAGACAGACTGACCGACCGTGCTGGTGTCCGGAGACAGGGAGTAGCTCTACCGATTGGGCCCAACTGAGTAGGTTCCACCTGAAGACGGAGACAGAATTCAGTCTCTGAAACGTTGTATGTTGCAATGATGTTGCAATGATGTACGAGTATAATGTCCGGAAACAGAATAATCGTTTTAATATACCGTCGTCAGAAACTTCTGGATCTTATTCATTGTAACACTGGTTGAGAGTTCAGTGGGAAATCTCGTAATTTGTGCTGTAAGCAATCTGTCAATCTTAAACCGTCTTCTTTATTTGCTATACTACACTTACTATATCCACATCAAAATATTGCCAGTACTCACAGAGTAGACACGATACACTGAAACAAAAGACTGCTCGCTGGCTCGTGACCTACTGCAGAACTTAACTTGTATGCGGTATGTGAGGGCTGCAGGATTCGCTGATGCCATTTTAACGCGAAATTGCATAACGGCACTGATAAATCGGACGTGTACAAAATTATTTTCGTAAAGAGAGCGATGAGTTTAAGCTAATTTCTTGTTCTCAGCCTCTCTTGTCTCTTTAGCAATGTTTATCACTCTTTCGTCCTTTCCTCCGTGTTCTCCATTTTGCCGTCAGCCGCTGACACGAGAACTGAAGCCACGCCACGTCAACAGCCGAGAATGCCACAGACTGGCCGGCCGGTCTGCATGCGGCTCTCCACAGTGGAATACCAGAAGCGGAGAGTAATCTAATCTTCCAGTAGCTGCTTGGCGGCAACCTCTCTGCACATTCCCAGGACAGTACATGAGTTACCTGTCCTTTTGTGGGACATTAAACAGCCATTAATCAGCAGCAGAATGTACGGGGCCATATGTCTGGCCCCCGTACAGTGAAACAAAGGCTACACACGTCCCGCTGCACTGCCGCAACCTCATGCTGTGTGACGGGCAGCTCCGTGCAACAATGTTATGCCCATCGAAAACTCCACAGGAAGATGCCACAGTTCCATCGGGCCTTCGAGAGACACTCCGAACTTGTTATTTTACTGAATGCAACGTGGCGAACTTCAAAATTTCCGATAATACAACGCGGTTCAATAATTCAATTCTTTATTATTTATTTGAGGGGCACGCGGTAGCGCAGGTGGTTGAGGCACTATGCTACAAGCCGGAAGGTCGCGGGATCTAATCCCAATGAGATGGATTTGTTTTTCAGTTTGCCTAATACTTCCAGCCACACTATGGCCCTGGGGTCGACTCAGCTTCTAACAGAAATGAGTACCAGGAATGTTCTTGGGGTAAAGGGCGGCCGGCGCGTAATGCTGACAACCTAACGGTCATCAGTTAGCCGATTGTCTAGAAAATGTGGGAACCTCTACGTCTCACAAACTTATGGGCCTCCACGGCCTGTTACAGGGATACCTTTAATTTTACTTAATATTTATTTGACCGCCTTTATGGTCTAGTGGTCAGAGCTCATGGCTACAGATCCAGATGTCCGGGTTCGAGTCCCGGCGCTACAAGATTTTCTGACAAGTAGTGGGTCTCGAACGGGGTCCACTCAGCCTCGTGAGTATAATTGAGGAGTTGTTTCAAGGAAATAGCGGCTCCGGTCTAGAAAACCGAGATTAACGGCCGTTGGGATTCGTTGCGCTGACCACGTGACACACTCTATGTGCAAAAGTTGGCACTAACTTCGCCGAAAAGCGGCGGTCGCTCGGTCGGTATAGTTCGCTGGCGAACTGAAATCACGGGAGTTTTTGTTTTTTGTGTTTCTTTATTATTACTGTGCCGAGTCAACAGCCACAAGGCCAGTTACAGACAGAGCACAGTGTAGATACAGGTAATTACATTATGGACACAACACAACACAACACAACAAAAAGTCAAAGACAAATTACAAGAAAGCACTGGAGGAAGACACATTAATGTAGTCAGGTAAACAAACAAGCAAACAAAGACGAATAGAAATACATGAAGAACGTAATAATTAAGGCATACACAGCACAAGAACGGTAGGATTATGAACAGTTTCAGCTAGAAGGTTTTAAGTATGATTGAGAGAACCTGCTCCGATATTCAGCGTCAGAGGCAGTGGCGTGCTGTACTATTTTTGGTAAGGGAAGCAGTGGCGTGCTGTACTCTTTTTGGTAAGGAAAGCAGTGGCGTGCAGTACTATTTTTGGTAAGGGAAGCAGTGGCGTGCGGTACTATTTTTGGTAAGGGAAGCAGTGGCGTGCGGTACTATTTTTGGTAACGGAAGTAGTGGCGTGCTGTACTATTTTTGGTAAGGGAAGCAGTGATATCTAATAAACGAACTGATAGCAATCAACTCCCCCCTTGGCACTACAGCCCCAGTGGGCCTAGGCCTACCTCCGTGAACTTCTCCGTTCACTTAAGTTTTTCTAGATCTTACACATTCGGTAGGACTCCTTGGGAGGGTGATCAGCTCGTCGCAAGGCCTCTACCTGTACACAAACACAGAAAAACGCACACAAACATCCATGCCCTGAGTGGGATTCGAACCCGCGTTCCCGGTTCCCAAGCGAGCGAAGACAGTACATGCCTTAGACCGCTCGGCTACCGTGACCGGCAGCAATCAACTCACCAAAATTTATTTGAAATGTATTTGTATTCTGTTCGATAAACCTGTAAATGCGCTTTTGAGTGTCAAGTTGACAGTCAGTTCGAGATTTCCCGAACATAACAAGTTGCATTGTTGAAATAATGTGTCTGAGAGTTCTCATGTCGTTTCAGTGCTTTATGAAGTTTGTTGATATCACCAAAACCCAGTCTTGTTCCATACATTTTTTCATTGAGAAACAACAGACATGGCCAACAAAACAATTTTCCTATATTACGGCAACCGGATAGAATACTGTTCCAAATTAAATTTCCTCACACATAATTTGGTTTGTGCTTTAAGTTCTGGCAACTCGCATGTCGGAAGACCTAGTCATAGGTGGGAGGATAATATTAAAATAGATCTTAGATACATCGGATGGGGTGATATGGACTAGATTGATGTGACTCAGGATAGGGACCAGTGGAGGGCTCTTGTGAACACGGTAATGAACCTTCGCGTTCCGTAAAATTTTGAGAAGTACTTGAGTAACTTAAAAGTTTGTGGTTTGTTTACGACACAACTCCATTGAGATGGTTGGTTTGTTCGTTAGTTAGAGATGTTTTTCTCAGCGGGTTAATTTACAGACTCTGCCTAGAATGTTTATCAGACGTTATGGCCGTAGGCGATGAAATATAAAGGATTGGGAAGGAAGAGGCCGTGATCTATTCGAGGTACAGTATGCTCAATCATGAAAGCCGGTGCCTCTGTCAAGATTCGAACCCGAATACCTCCGGAATTCGAGTCTACACCGTTACCGCTAAGTGTACCTGCTCGTTAAATGGACCGCCATTAAAATACTAAGAAGTAGCTGAGACTACAAGCTGCTGGTTGTCTGCTTAGGGACCGCGGAGGGACACAGCCTGACGGACGGTTTGCATTTGCAACTGCATTCCAGCCTGGCTCCATAGAAACGTCACGTAGTGAACAGGAAAACACGCGAGAGACAATTTCAGATGTAAGGAACAAGAATAATTCGCCTGTGAATTTCAGTTCGGCGACCAGCATTCCTATCCTGACGCCATGAAGATGCTTGCAGCTCTTTGCTTGTTTCCTTATAAAACACTGCCCAATAAACAAAGGCAGGCTTGATATGTGTTCCGACTCTTGTCTTGTTCTTCGGAATCTTGTTCGGGGCAAAAACAAAAATGTGTCATCCGGTTCGCTGGATGTGTCTCAGCGGATTGTGGAGCGAAGGAATGGACTAGCGTGGGAAATGTGAAGTAATTTTATGCCGTCATGTCAATACTGTAGTTCCTTTGTCCTGTCAACTGAGAAATAATTGTTGTACTTAAAATTTAGGAAGTGTATTCGCAGTGCAACAATAATGGCCCATTCTTTCTCTAATTACCGGCATCTGGAAATAAATTGGGCTTCAACGTTAATCCGTTTAGTTCTGTTTTAGTTAAATCTGTATTAAGTGTAAGAAACTTCTGTAATTCCATATTTTCGTAAGACCGGTTCACTGCTGAATATACAAGATAGGAAATTTTTGATTCCCGGTACGGGAAAGCGACTTTTATCTCCTCTGCAGCGTCCAGACCGGCTCTGGGGCTCACCTACCTTCCTGTCCAGCGGGTACCGCCGGCTCTTTCCCGAGGATAAAGCGGCAAGAGCGTGAAGCTGAACACTCACCTCCATCAATTGCCGAAGTCAAGAATGGTGGAACTATACCATCACTCCCCCATACATCTACATGACTTGGCGTTTAATTAATTAAGCAAGGGATATCTTCGGCTACGGGCTGGACTGCCAAGGGGTCGGAGTTCTAGTTCCGGTAGGTTCAAGAATTTTCTCATCTCCATGTCGTCCAGACCGGCTCTGGGGGCCACCCAACCTCCTATCCAGTGAGTACCAGGGGTTCTTTCCCGGGGTAAAGCGGCCGGGGCTGTGAAACTGACCACTGACTTCCAGCCAGTGCCGAGGACAAGAAAATGTGGATCTATATGTCCACTCCCCCAAACGCCTTCATAGCATAGTGCACAGTGCACAGAGATAACTTTACCGTACTTTTTTTTATTGCTAGTGGGGTGGGACTAAGTCCCTTGTACTGCGGCCACTTCTGGTCTATTGTACCAGCTCCAGATGATAGGTGAGGGTGATTATGGAGCAACTGGTGGAATGAAGATTGGCAGGGGAAACCGAAGTACTCGGAGAAAACCTGCCACTTTGTCCACCACAAATCCCACTTTACCAGACCCGGGATCGAACCCGGGCCGCTTGAGCTATGGCTCGGCCTTTACCATACCTTACTTCGGTTTCGCCTGTCAATTCTCATTCCTCCAAATGGCTCCGCTATGCCCCCAGGCACTGGGTTCCCTTTTCGTCCCCTTCTACGAGTCGCAGGGCTACGCTGGAGGCATTCTAACGCACCTCCACACGGGGAACACGCACGCACTGATTACAGCGTGTCGGGAGATGTTTCGTGAGATTCCACCGGAAAGTTTGAACATTAACGCACGGGAAATTAAATCGGACGTTGCCGATCACGAGCCAGAACTTTTCAACAACGAATCCAGTTGTGAATGAAAGAAAGAAAAAAAAAGATAGGCGAAGTTGTGTTTTCTTTGCAGTCCGCGTGTGTACATCGCCTGGCAATAAGCGGCAACAAACGTTCCCTCGTGTCTGCCTCTGCTGCGTGAACTGCGCGGGCTGCAATTTCATTTTTAAAGTCAAAGGAATTTTAGTGCTCACCGAAACCGGCCACTTCCCAGGTCACTGCTGGCGCTGTGACGGCTAGGAATGGCGCGACATCAGAAGACGCCGACGAAATGAACGCTGCAATTTATTGACATTAACAAAAGGAATCTGCCGCAGCGGCCTCGCGGTGTGCGGAGCAGCATTCCATGGCGACCGTCAGATCCGTCGCTATCGTTGTCAAGCGATTTAGCTTCCTCCTTCACATACTTTCTCATCTCTTTCCACAACAAATATGGCATGATGCCGTCCAGCCTGGTCGAAGTCTACTCACGTGTCAGAATAACGTACGGCTCCTTATATCCTGAAGGTGGACGCATCACGCCTTCGAAACTCTACCAGACTGCACGGCATCACATCCCTGAATATGCCACCGCCATGATAACCTCAGATCCAGCAATCATGAACAAGTTAACAAAATGTAGGCATATCGTAATTATTCTGGGACGTTCGTCTGTTGAACAGATTTTCATCAAATTTGGTATGGGCTGCTTTAATAACATTTTGTGATGCACCAGTTTTGGACAACGGTTCCGGAAACTTTACATGAAGACCTACACGCTTTTTTGGCAATAGGCTGGACGGCCTAGAGATCGGAGTTCGAGTCTCGGCGAGAGCAATTCTCTCCACGTCGTCCAGACCTATTGTGGGGCCTGCTATGCAATTGATACAGAGGGCTGTTTCCGTGGGGGTAAAGTGGAATGGGCGTGAAGCTGACCACTCACCCCCATCTAATGCCGAGGTTGAAATTTCCGTCCCCTCGTGAAGCCCCAGTTTAGGACCGTGTTGCCGTTGCTTGTTTCCGGGGCACTCTTTTCGGAAGCGGAACTTTCCCCCCTGCTGCTGTGGGCCTCATTCGCCGAGTTTGTCTGTGTGTTGAGCATGGGAGGCCCTACCAGTAGCTGTACTACCGTCAGCATAGTACTCCGTATCCATGGAACACGGAATGTTTCCACCACAAAAGACAGTGTCCAGGGCTAAGAAAGGGTGTAAACGCGGGTATATTCTCTCTGTTCAGCTCCACAGCGCTTCGTTTTGTGAAAGCTATTTTCAGCGTATTTTAAGACGTCATAACAATAGGCTCCAACAGCGATACATACAGAAACACAATCTCGAGTCGACTATCTCAATGATTTGCATTGTAATTGTGTTGGTCGTGGGGGGGGGGGTTGTACTGAACTGGAGCGTCCTTGTTCTTTACTGGAGCGCCTGTCTAGCTCTGAACTGGAGCATCTGCCTAGTTCTGAACCCGACCCTCTGCTTAGTTCTGAACCTGACCCTCTGTCTAGTTCTGAACCTGATCCTCTACCTAGTTCTGAACCCGATCCTCTGCTTAGTTCTGAACCAGATCCTCTGCTTAGTTCTGAACCCGACCCTCTGCTTAGTTCTGAACCTGACTCTCTGCTTAGTTGTGAACAGGATCCTTTGCTTAGTTCTGAACCTGATCCTCTGCTTAGTTCTGAACCTGATCCTCTGCCTAGTTCTGAACCTGATCCCCTGCTTAGTTCTGAACCCGACCTCTGCTTAGTTCTGAACCTGACTCTGCTTAGTTGTGAGCAGGATCCTCTGCTTAGTTCTGAACCTGACCCTCTGCTTAGTTCCGAACCTGACCCTCTGCTTAGTTCTGAACCCGATCCTCTGCCTAGTTCTGAACCGGATCCTCTGCTTAGTTCTGAACCTGACCCTCTGCTTAGTTCCGAACCTGACCCTCTGCTTAGTTCTGAACCCAATCCCCTGCTTAGTTCTGAACCCGATCGTCTGCTTAGTTCTGAACCCGATCCCCTGCTTAGTTCTGAACCCGATCGTCTGCTTAGTTCTGAACCCGATCCCCTGCTTAGTTCTGAACCCGATCGTCTGCTTAGTTCTGAACCGTGCGTCTGCAAAGTTCTGAACTGGAGCGTCTTCCAATTCTGAATCTGATCCTCTGCTTAGTTCTGAACTTGGGCATCTGCCCAGTTCCGAAGGGCAGCGTCTGCATAGTTGTGAGAAGCCATTTCCATTTCTAGTAGTGCCTTTTCATTGTAAAGAATGGAGTCCCCCGCCACAACTCCTTAAACCCTCGTTAATTCCATAGAGCCAGTTCTAAAGGCCCAGACTCTGCTTATAAATGACATTATTCAGGTTGACAGATGACTTCCGTAGCACGCAACAAAGGCCAGGATCAAAAGATGCCACGTCACCGAAATGACTGCTTTCCTGGAGCGGGGGGGAGTACTGACTTCTCGCCGCTTGTACGTATTATGGGCGGAGTTGTTGATAATTATCTTTCAAAATTGTTTCTTCAGTGTAATTATCGAGTGTTTGTGTACTTGTGATGCCAGGTTCGCGGTAATCTTTCTCAAGGCGACCCACGCGTCAGGTCCGGGGCCGCGGTAATGCAGCGCGGAGATTATGTATAAGGGCTGCTGCTGTATACTTAACCATTTAAAGCGCAGTGGTCTGTCCACACAGTGTATTTGTGTGTTCCGTATGGTTCTCACAATAAACAGCGTTAGTCCGTTAGGCTCTTTAGCGGAAACGTAATGTGTTTCCCGTGAGGTACGGACTGAATTCTTATACGAGGGGGTACCCAAAAGAAACCGAACTTATTTATTCAAATTTTAAGCACAAACCTTCAATCCCCTTCAAAGTACTCTCCACTTACACTAATACACTTGTCTAGTCTTTTATTCCATTTATCAAAACATTGTCTAAATTTATCTTTTGAGATGCTTGACAGCGCCTCCGTCGTTTTTTTTCCTTCACCTCAGCAACATCAGCAAAACGCTGAAAAAAAGTTTTGATCATTTCGGGACTCTTCTTTCAAAGCACAGTATGCTTCCACGCGACCTTGTTTTTGTTCAGCAGTCAGCAGTCGTGGCACGAATTTCGCAGCCACCCTTTTCATTCCCAAATCTTCTGTCAAAATTCGCTGAACTGAGCTCCAAGTCACTCCCGACAGCTCCACAATTTCTTCAATGGTCCGTCGTCGATCTTCCTTGATGATTTCACGAATTTTTTCAACATTTTCATGTGTTCGGGCCATTGCAAAAACGACGATCACACAAAACAGTTGTCACTATAAACTCTGCCGAAACTAGTCCTTACCTTCTGAAGCAACGGTAGTCGGCTTATCGACTCAGGAATGTTAGCTCTATGCGCTCATAGCGGCAAAACGCGGTACTACAAAAGCTCTGCCCACAAAAAAATTAGTTCGGTTTCTTTTGGGTACCCCATCGTATATAGAGTCTCTGTACTCTACTCACACGGTGTATTTGTGTGTTCCGTATGGTTCTCACAATAAACAGCGACTGCTTCCCCAAACAGCATTAACCGGTTGGTCCCTGTAGCGGAAACGTAATGTGTTTCCCGTGAGGTACGGACTGAATTCTTATATATAGAGTCTCTACCCTACTCACACGGTGCATTTGTGTGTTCCGTATGGCTCTCACAGTAAACAGTGACTGTTTCCCCAAACAGCATTAACCGGTTGTCTCTGTAGCGGAGACGTAATGTGTTTCCCGTGAGGTACGGACTGAATTCTTATATATAAAGTCTCTGCATTCTGCCCACACAGTGTATTTGTGTGTTCCGAATGGTTCTCACAATAAACAGCGACTGTGTCCCCAAACAGCGTTAACCGGTTGGTCTCTGTAGCGGAGACGTAATGTGTTTCCCGTGAGGTGCAGACTGAATCTTCATATAGTAATTAGAAGATATTCGCTCTCTAAAGGGTTGATGCGCACGGGCGAAGAACTAGTCCTTTGCGCATTGTAGAGAAGCATTATCCCGTATTAGGAACATGAGAGCATGATGTTCAGTTGATGCCGTGCAGAGGTGTCGGCTATTCAAAGACTGCATTTCTTTCCATTCAGAACCTTATGACAAATATATGATGGGCGGGGCGTGTAGGACGTTTGGTCAAGGTAAAGTAAAGAACTCCCTCTACTTGACTGCCACGCCATGAAAAGTTTTGGGGAGGGGAGGTATAGCTCCACGTTCTTGAAACGTCGGCACCAAATGGAAGTGCGTTGTCAGTTTCACACCCCTGCCGCTTAACCCCCGGGGGAAATGCCCCAGTTACCCACTGGATAGGAGACTATGTGGTACGTGATAGCTGGTATGTAAGATAATCTAATAAGATCCTTGCAGTACGTTTCCCACGTGATCTTGAGGAAGTGCCCTTAGAAACACGACCACCTGAATTAGTCTTGCAGCAGGAAACGCCATGATTACAGCCTTTATGTGCCGCCGCGGTTTTTGTAATCTTTCAGTTGTCATGGACTGAACCAGACATTCTCATCTGGGGGAACTTGGAGGTCTCGAATGTAAGAACTTCCATTAATGATTCGTACAACACAGAAATGTTCTAACCACCCGACCAGTCAACTTCATGGAACAGAATACTCCCTGGAAACTTAGCAGATGCTCAGATAGTCAAGGAAATCCCAGCATTTTATGGAATCTGAAGGTTCGTTTCGGTGTTCCGCCACAGACCCATGTCCAAGCCAGATGAATCCATCCGTACACTCTCCCATCCAATTTATTTAAGATCCATTTTAATAATATTCATCTGCAAGATTTCTCTCTTCCCCGCACCGTCGAGACCGGCTCTGAGGTCCACCCACATTCCTATCCAGTGGGTACCGGGGGTAAAGCGGCCCGTGTGTGAAGCTGACCACTCACCTCCATCTACTGTCGAGGTCAATTGTTGAGCCATACATCCACTTCCCCATACGTCTTCATGACATGGTGCTTAGTTTATTAAGTAGAGGGACAACTTTTAACTCTTTTACGCCATAATGTTAAACTGATGTGTTGTTTGGTTTCAGCTTGCAACTGCAATGGCTTTTCGAACCGGTGCTTCTTCGACAAGGAGCTATACGCTAGAACAGGACATGGAGGCCACTGTTTGGACTGCACAGGGAACAGGGACGGACCGAATTGCGAGCGCTGCCGGGAGAACTACTATCAGCGTGAAGATGGCTACTGCACAGCATGCAACTGCAACGAAGTAGGCAAGTGCTGCTCGTCAAGTGAGCACGGATGGATACATAATTTCGTGATGAGAAGTGTCAGATGTTTATGCACTGTTTAGCTGATGCAAATTGAATCCCGTTGTAGACACTTCACTCCTAGGGACTTTTGTAATGAGGCACACACCACGGCGTGTCTTGTAATGCGAACATCCATCTGAAACCCCTTCTGAACAAAAATGAACGGGGGGGGGGGGACGAACAAGAAACAAAGGAACCGAATTCACTCGTT